>NW_018745105.1:2888413-3005913 GCF_001683475.1 Chenopodium quinoa
CAGTTCAACTCTTACCGAGCTGAACAGATCTGTATATGTAGAAGTGCGTCGAGAGAGAAGTGTCGACGAAGCAAGAAGTGTGCTGCGCTGACCCAGAGCCTAGTTGGATGGACCCCTAGCTTTCAAGCTTCGGGAGAAACTCCCGAAGATAAAGCTTTGGCCTCCAAGATGAAGAGAACCAGCTCAAGGTTCATTGTCTTGAGGGGGGAACTTCTGAAAAAGTCCTTCTCAGCCCCATTGCTGAAATGCGTGGGACCAACAGATGCAGATTATATCCTACGGGAGATTCACCTCGGCATCTGTGGGAACCACATTGGGGGAAGGACCTTAGCCCACAAGGCATTGAGGGCTGGATATTACTGGCCCACCATGATCGCAGATGCTAAGGAGCTGGTCCGGAAAATGCGAAAAAATGTCAAAAATACGCTCCAGTTATCCACCAGCCAACAAGGGATCTTCAGCCGATCCTTAATCCACTCCCGTTTGCCCAATGGGGACTGGATATACTAGGACCATTTCCAGAAGCTGTGTACCAGAAAAAATGGCTGATAGTTGGTGTTGACTACTTCAGTAAATGGATCAAGGCCGAAGCCAGCTTCGAACATTACAGAGCAAACTGTCAGAAAATTTATCAGGCAGAATATCATTACTCGTTTTGGCATCCCGAGAGTATTTGTCTTCGATCATGGGAGGCAATTTTGATAACTTACCATTGAAGCGGTATTACAGATCAGTTCGGCATCAAACTGGCATATTCAGCGGTATGCCACCCGCAAAGTAACGGACAAGCCGAAGCTGCAAATAAACAGATCCTAAATGCCCTCAAGAAGAGGGTGGAAGATCAAAAGTCCAAGTGGCTGGAGAGCTCCCTGGAACCCTTTGGTCCCTTCGGACAACTGAAAAAGAGGCAACGGGCTATTCACCTATTGAACTGGTGTATGGTGCCGAAGCCGTTCTTCCAGTGGAAATTGGCTCTTAGAGCCTACGAGTGCACCACTTCTCGGCTGAGAATGAGCGACTGATGAGGGAATCTCTCGATTTCCTCGACGAAGTAAGAGACTCAGCCCGAGACAGAATGGCCGCTTATAAGCAGAGAATCAGCAAATTTTATAACCGAAGGGTCCATGCAAGGCCTCTTAAAATTGGAGACCTTGTCCTTCGAAATGCTGCTGCAGTTCAGAAAGGCCGAATCCATGGGAAACTCTCAGCTGCATGGGAAGGGCCTTATGAAATCTGTGATGAGCTTCAGCCAGGGACATACCAACTTCGGCAGTTGGATGGAACTGAGTTGAAAAATCACTGGAACACTGATGTACTGAAAAAATATTATGTGTAAACCCTTCGGAGCAGGACAATCTTTGTAAGTACATTTTGAACTAATGAAAGGCCTTGGAGCCACCATTTATATAAATGTTTGCAACTTTTTATCCTTTCAAAGTTTTCTTGGTTCTATCTACTCTTTAAGGGTTTTTTATTCAGCCTCGTCTGAAACCTTCGCCTTCGGGTAACTGGGTTTCAGATTGCTGACAAAACTCGTCTTTTTAAAGAACACTGGTCTTTCAGCTGAAGTCAAACTTTAGTAAGACTTGTTCTCCAAAGACATGAGTCCATGGACAATTCTGGGATATTGCCTTAACTGAGCCTTGTATCCCAGAAAGCCATTATCCGAAACATTGCCTTCAGTTGGCCCTGTGTTTCGGATATCCATTTTTCAATGATAGACAGAAAATCAAGGATAACAGCAACAGTTGGAAATTGTTTATTCAGCCTCGTCTGAAACCTTCGCCTTCGGGAAACTGGGTTTCTGATTGCTGGCAAACTCGTCTTTTTAAAGAACTCTAGTCTTTCCGCTGAAGTCAAGTTTCAGTAAGATTTGTTCTCCAAAGGCATGAGTCCATGGACAATTCTGGGATATTGCCTATCCCAGAAAGCCATTATCCGAAGCATTGCCTTCAGTTGGCCCTGTGTTTCGAATACCCATTTTTAAGAAATAAAGAAATTGTTTATTCAGCTGAAGCCATACTTCAATTTCTGGGGAGGGGCAAGAAGCACTACCAGTGCAAGTTTTTGTTCAGCAGAATTGAAGAAACAGTAAAGCACTCAAAAACAAAGCAGCTGAAGAAAAGAACATCAAATTAATAATTTATGCTCAGAAATTGAGCTACAAGTTCAAATAAGTTAAGAAAACTATATCGGCAGCCGCCCACAAGCAGAAAATAACAGCTGCCGAAATACGTACAGAAGCAAAAAAAATAAACTATTTTGTACGACAAGGCAAGCTGAAGCAAAAAACAAACAAGGCAAAAATTCAGAAAGCGGCAAGTCTAAAGTTGAGCGCATGATGAACCGCAAGATTCTGAAGACGACTGCCCGAGTTCCTATGCTTCAGCCCGAGGATCAGACTGGTCAGCATTGTTGGGCCCCATGGTGGTCTCAGCCCCAGCAGCAGAAGAAGCAGGCTTTGCACTCTGCCGAGCCTCCCTTTCCCTCTGTTCAGCCTCCAACTCCATTCTCTCAGCTTCTTCTTCGGCTTCCTCAGCCTTAAGGATTTCAGCTTCGACTGAAGTTGCATACTTCATATGAGGGTCTTCGGGATTCTGGACCCATTCAGCACATTTGGACCAGTCCAACTTCGGCTCAGCATGAAGGCAGACTCTTCGGCACACTCTGAACCCGTTTCTGAAACCCATTTCATATTCTTCCTGGGTATAGACACGGACTTTGAGTAGAGCCTCAGCATCAGCCAACTTCTTCTGGGTCTCCTCCAAGTCTTCCTTGGATTTCTTCAGCTCATCGGCGAGCTTGAAGGAGGAACCTTTTGGCTCATTCAGCTGCTGCTGAACTTGAGAAGCCTCTGTCTGGGCCTGGGCCACTTCTTCCTTTTTGGCCATCAGCTGATCCTCAGCTTCTTGGAGCTTAGCTCTCTGAGCTTCAGCAGCAGCAGCAGCCTCTGAGAGTTGGACATCCCTGGCTTGGAGCATCTCTTCAGCAGCCATTCTGCTGGCTTCAAGAGCTTCTAGCCGTTGCTGCACTTCAGCTTGTGCAGCAGCTCCTTCCTGGATTCGGCTCTTAATGGTAGCCTTGAATTTGGAGATGTCCACTCCCATGTGCTCTTGGAGGAATTTTTCTCCTTCCATCAGTGGGGGAAAAAACTTCCTTCTCCATAGCGTCGCAGAAGGTTTTGAAGGCTTCAGCAGCTTTTTTCTCGTATTCTTCACCCTTCTGCTGCTTCTCTTCAGCTGCTGCTTGCTTTAGCTTAGCAAGCTTTAACTCCTCTTCGACTACCTTTTGGTCGTGCTCGGCAGCGTCTACCCTATCTTGTAGGGTATCTATCAGCTCAACAGTGAGAGTCTGATTGTGCACGAACTGAAAACAGGAGCACAAGTTAAAATAAAAAATAGAGCTGAATTTTAGAGGAGATAAAGGCAAGGAAAATCACCTGCATCATCAGCAGTTGGTTAGACCTGGCTGGGTCAGGAACTGATCTGCTGGATTCGCCCATCCCAGCAGTGTCCTTCAGTGACCAGATTCTTGCCCTATCTACTTCGGACGTGCCAGCAAAATCGCCGAAGTAGGCTGCACCACCTTCTCGGTTCTGACCCCAAATGAGGTCCCAGATGTGATCTGGGATTGGAATTCGAGGGGCCGAGAAACCCATTTCTCCAGATTGCAGAGTCTGGAAGGAAGGAAAGGATGACGACGGAGCTTCTTTAACTTTGGATGGCTCAGCATCCTCCTTCTCAAAAGAGTCAATTATTATGACCTCTTCTTCTTCTTCAGGGGTGAGGACGAAAGCCTCAACCTCTCTTGCAATGTCTGCCGTGAAACCCTCAGCATTGGGCATCACGGCATCCTCATTCTTGTGCTCAGCAGCACTCTCTTGAACTTCTTCTTGGACCCCTCCCTTAGGTTCGGGAGTTTTCTGATCCACCTCCATCTTGGGAGGTGGCAGAGGGGTCTTTGGAGGTGATTGAGGTGGTGGCCGGGGAACCCTCGGCGATCCATTGCCTTCCTCGGGTTCCCTTATTTCGACGCCGATGGTCATCGGCCTCCGCTGAAAGTCATGGGGGCCGATGATGGCCATTCTTCGGCGCCTTTTCTGAAGCGGCTGCTCGTCCATGTCTGAGTCTGAGGACTCTTCTTGTATCTGGTCTTCGGGACGAATAGGGGCTTTCCCTTCTCTGTGTCTATTACTCTCTTCAGACTGTAAAAGACGGGGGGAGGAAGAATGTGAGTAAAAACAAAACAACAAACAGAAACAGACAATTAAGTCTGAAAGCTCACCGAGGTCTTCAGCAAAGCCTCGTCTTCTTCAGCTGCCCTAGCTGCAGCTTCTTCTTCAGCAGCCCTGGAGGACCCTTCTCCTCCTTCACAAGCTTTAATAACCCGTGCAACCTCTTCGGCCGTACGGGCAGCTTCAGCTTCTTCGTCCAGCAGCTGAAACCAGGGATCTCTCTTCTTCCACCAAGGCTTCTGCCTTTGATACAGAGCAACAGCCTCAATTTGGAAGTGGGAAGAGTCTAGATGAACTTCTCTATGCCGCGGTTCAGTGATAGAGGGGGCCCGATCAGTTACAACTCGTTCTCGGTTGACGCCAAGACGAGCGTAGTTAATGCCGACGTTGGTCTCGTCCCGCTCTGAAAAAGAAAAGGGGAAAGGTCAGTTCAGTTAGGTTGGCACAGCATAAAAAAGCGAAGTGAGAGGAGAAAAAAAAATTAAAAAGCCTCGGCCCCAGCCGAAGAAGCTTACCATCCTTAAACTTTCGGCTGAGGCCGACAGCTGCTAGCATGTTCTCTTGGAAAACATAATGCGTATCGGGGAGCCAAGTCTCCGGGATATGCTGCATTCGGCCGCTGCCCCCCCGGTTCGGCAGCTTGCCGAAAATATTCTGTTGATTAAGGTTTGGATTTGGGCCGTTATCTGCGGGGGGACCTAAACTTCCCATGTCGGGATCAGGCTCAGCAAGGTACCGGGGAGCGCTGAAGACGCAAGGGTGGCCCGGGTCCGTGGGTGCCCTAACCCAAATCCATTGACCTCTCCAGTCCTTGTCTGAAGAGTCGTTCGGCCACATGGTTAGGTACTGGGGCCGAGACTCAATCCGGTACCACCCAGAACCATGACTTCCGTGCCCACTTTGAATATTTGGCACTAGCCGATGAAGCTTTTTGAAGCGGCACATACCTGAAGAACTTGCAGACCCATAAGTATGTCATCACCCTTCGGATGCTAGTAGGAGTTAGCTAACATAGGGAAATATTGTAATGGATCAGCAAGTCTCGGACGAATACGTCCAAAGGGAACCTCAGCCCATACTGAAGTTGTCTTGTGTACACCCCCCACATACCCCGGGGGTGGACGATGGATTCTATCAAATGCCACGGGCATTCGGCACCAATACCCATCAGCTTCAAGGATGCCGTAATGCAACTCAATTTGTTCGGCAAACCGATACTGTTCGACATTCTCCACCAACCATGAGTAGGGGCGGTTCTTTATCATTGCCGAAGCTACTTCGGCATCCTCCCACTCTGAAAACCCGGGAAGGATATCCCAAAGGACAGCGGGAACTTCATCGTCCCGCCCAGAAGCGCTCGGCCCCTCCGTTCTCTGAGGAGGAGCCAAGGAAACTGGAGTCGCCCTGATCCCTTCAGCAGGGTCAGACTCTGCTCTTTGTCCATTCCAGGTCCCAATCCTGTTCCTGGGATCGAGAATTGGCCTTGCTCTTCTTGGAGCACGGGCTCTACCCCTAACTTCTCTCGCCATTGATAATTTCGAAGAAAAAAGTCGAAAAAAAAAAGGGAAGGAGTTCAAATTCGAAGAAAAATAAACTAAAATCAAAGGAATTTACCTTAATCTGAAGCGAAAGTTGCCGATTTACGAATTGGTAGTGGCAAGTCTCAGTTTCTAAGCTTAATGCTCGGGGAGTTTGCGAAGTTTTGATGCGGGTTCTTGGGTTCTCTCGAGAATTCTAGGTTTGTGTTGGTGAATAAGTGAGGAGAGATGACGAGCCTCTGATTATATCTCCAAAAATGGGAATACGGGGAGTCCGCGTTTCAATTTCTCTTAAATACCCCACTAAGTAACCGTTAAACACACGACCTTGCGATTAAACTGCCCATTATCCGTCCAACTTCCACAATTATCCGCCTTAACTGTTGTTATCTCATTAATTACGGTTTAATTACGGTTTAAATTCAAATTTTTGGATTAATTAAATCATTCACTTCCCTCCTTTTCTGATTAAATCAAACCCGACCCGTCATCCTTCCAAATCGGGTCTGGGGGGCAAGTTGTTTGGGTCCAATTTAGTCCAATTTTGCTTAGGCATTAAATGATCCAATTAAAAGCCCAAGGTCAAGGTTCATCTCTCCAATTGTGCTAAAGTCAAAGATCAGTCCTCAAGGCAAGCCAATTGGGCTAAGGCCCAACTTCTCCATGTATGCAGAGGTATAAAAGCCATCAATATTACATTTGTACATTCATTCAAGCAAAGCCTCAAGCAATTAATTCTCTTGCATAGTGTTCTCTTTCTACGCACTGTACTGACTTTAGCATCGGAGGGGCCTTCCTCGGCAACACCCCCGAGGCTAGTTTACGTGTGTTTACTGTGCAGGAAACCTTCGGCCCAACGTTACTTGGATCGAATCTAGTCTTCTCCACTTCATCGGACCTTCGACAAGGTCCCATTGTTTTCACTCGAAACATCATGTATTAGAGGATCCATTTTGAATTTGATGAATTCGAAATCAAACTCTGAGCATTTTTGGGATCTGATACGAAATCAATAACGAGCTCTTGTCAATTGTCTTCCCCATCTGTTATTGATTTAGAGCTAAAAACTATTACAGCAAGGCATTAAAAATTTTAAGTAAACTTTGAACAGAATAGTCCCACATTGAACAAAAATGGGAAGGTTGAGCTATAACTGTGAAATAAAATAAGTGCACATCCTAAATTGGGAATTTCACGCTGCCATGCATAGAGCACAAAGCGAACTATTCTTGCGCCTTTTGCTAAATAATATCGCCTGCTCGCTGCATTCAGTGGCATACGTTCGTTTTTGGAGAGAGTCCCTCAAACGAACTTCCAGCATATGATAGTAATAAACTACTCTCTCGGTCTATAATTATTTGCTGCACTTTCCTTTGTAAGGTGTCCCCAAAAGATTATTCCATACTACTTTTGACATATTTTCTCACTTTCACTCTTTCTATCTCACTTCTCATTGATATTTGTGTCAACCCATGTACACCATATTTTTTGCTCAAAGCCTTAATAAAGTGGATTCATACTTTGGGGCAAACAATTGGGGACAGAGGGAGTAACAAGTAGAGTCATACGCTTGAAGGCGGCCAACCAGCTGGCCTTTTCGGGTATGAGGGATAAGGGGTGTAAGTAATAACCATCCCTTATCCCATGGTTAGTTTTGAAAGAATAACATGGATTACTTGTGGGGTAAAAAAGTTTTTAATCCCCTTTATCCCTCCAACTCTAGCTTAGCTAAATTATTAAATGGATTCTTCACATTAAATCCTTAATATTAAGGTCGCTGTGTTTAACAGTTTAAATATTGCTATTTTAAAATAAAAGTTGATATATTTATACCAAGGTTACCACTAGGTTCAAATAAAGGTTATTATGTTAATATTAAATTGTCATTGTATTGTAAAAAAGGTCATAAGCGATTAATACATTTTGTAATGAGAGTTTTAATTTAATATGACTAATAGTTAATTAAAGGTTTTATGTTAAAATTAAGGTTACTATGTTAAATATAACGTGAGCGCAGCTGGTATGTGTTTATCTCATTCTAAAATAATGTTATTCTGTACTAAGTCCACACAAAATTCAATAAAGGTTATTATATTAAAATAATAGAGTGACTATATTCGACATATATAACATCGACTGACACACGTGGACCACATGTCCACAATAATATTATTGTGAAGTCCACAACTGTTTTTGTTTTTATTGTTTTTGTTGTTGTTTAAACTGAAGAATGTAATAAAAAAGGTAATAAAAAGAAGATGAAAAGGAAATATTGTAATCCCTTTATTTATTTTTTCAAATGCATCACTTGTATATACATGTAGTTTCAAGAGAGTTATTTGCTCTAAAATTAATTTATACTGATAAAACTATAAAAGTACAATGTGAAACATGATAGAGATTGATATATAATAATATAAGTGAAAATAGTTTTTTAAAATCACTTAAATGGAAAGTGAAAAGCTAAACGTCGCCCTCGAATAGATAACTAATGCCCGCAAAATAAACTAAAATTACAAATTTACCCTTTTTAATAAAAAATATTACCCCCTCAATTTACCCCCTATTCATACTATCCACCACTACCACCTCTTCATACTCACCACCACTACCACCACCACCACAACCGCCGCCATCACAACCTCCTCCTCCTCCTCCTCCTCCTCCTATTTTAACCACCAACTCCTTATCTTTGGTTTCACGATCTACACAGCCGCGGTAATGACGGGTAATTAAGGACAAAGGGTAGTCGGGTCGGTCACCGGCGGAGAAAATCACCACCTCCTCCTCCTCCTCCTCTTTTAACCACCAACTCCTTACCTTTGGTTTCACGATCTACACAGCCGCGGTAATGACGAGTAATTAAGGACAAAGGGTAGTCGGGTCGGTCACCGGCGGAGAAAATGTTTGTTTTTTTTTAATTTTCTGAATTCGCGACAAACACCTAGACTTTTCGCACGTCCTAGGCTAAAACGCCTAGTTCGTGCGAACAACCGTGTGGTTATATGAAAAATCTGGGCGTTTGAGGTGAAACACCTAGTTTTTTTAGAATACACTAGGCTGAAACGCCTAGTTTTTTCGAAACATCCTAGGCTATTTGAAAAAACTAGGCGTTTGAGCCCGCTACCTATTGCAAAGCGGGGGCTTTAGCTTAGGGATTCGAGGTAATTCGAAGGCTACACGTGAAAGGATTCTAGGGTATTCGAAAATTCTAGGCGTTCTTTGGGTTTCAATTTTTTAAAAAAAAATTATCGCGACGTATCGATTCTGTACGGTTCGACGAGCCTTTGCCGAGCGTCTAAGGTTGTTTTTTGGCATTTCTTCGTTGTCCATAAGATCTACCAAATTTGATTTTGCAAAATTTAAATTTTTTTTTATTTTGAAACTCACGGTGGTTGGGGTGGTTGTTCGATGAGCGTTAGTGGTCGTTGACCACTAGAGAGAACGGTAAAAAGTTTTGTGTACTATAAAAGTGTTAAATTGAGGTAAAATTAATTATTTTTATATTCGTTATTATAAGGATAAATACATAATTTTAATTTATTTTGCGGGTGTTAATTAGATATTCGAGGGCGATATTTAACAACCCCCAACGAAAATCATAAAAAGAGAAAAATATGATAAATTAATCCCGATAGAGTTTTAGGAAAAGAGAGAAAGATTAAAATATGGCAGTATAAAATCACCAAACATAAAAGTGAAACATTTTTTTTAAAAAGCACCTAAATAAGCCAAATGATTTATTCAAAACAAAAATACCCTTGATTAATGGTAATGGGCTTGAATCTTTCATGGAGTAATTGTTACAATCTATAGTGCTAGCCTAGAATAGGGGATATTATTTGGGCCTGAACCCTCAAAAGGTTGGCAATACATTACCCAGCCCCAAAAGGTTGGTGATTATGCCCATCATTTTCTCAATTCATATAAAGCTTTGGAAAATTTGCAAATTACAGACATTTAAATTTTGTATTTTGCAAATTGCAGCTATTTAATTTTAATTTTAATTTTTTTTTTTATTTATTTATTTTTTTTTTTTTTTTGCAAATTGAAGCCAAAAAGTTCGTATAAATTGTAAATTGCAGCACAATTCAACTTTTTCATCGGTTAACATGTCAAAAAATCTTCGTTTAAGGTTTTAGGGGCCATTTTAGGCCTTAAGGAGCCGAATTGAACTCGGAATTAGCAAAAAAATAATGTAAGTTTCTCATTTTTACAGTTCCCCACAAATCAATATATTTTTGTTATACAAAACGAGGCACTCATGTTATTTTTTTGCTAATTTCGAGCTCAATTTGGAGTGTTAAGGACTAAAATGGCCCCTAAAACCTTAACAAAAAAAAATTTCGATATATAAATCGATGTAAAAGTTGAATTGGGCTGCAATTTGCAAAATATGAACTTTAAATGGCTGCAATTTGCAAATTTTCCTAAACTTTTAAATATACTTGGTTCACATTAATTTATCGTAGACCACTAGTATTAGAGACAGTATGGTTGTTTTATTAATAAAAAAAAGGTCACTTTATTAAAATAAAGCTTTTTATGTTGAAATAAAAATCGTTTTAGTATTATAAAGGCTATAAGAGGTTAAGTTTTTTAAAATTACATTTTTAATATACAAGTCAATATGAATAATAAAAGTCACTATGTTAAAATTAAGGTCAATATGTTCAATATAACGTCGTATTTTAGGTCACAATAAAAGGTCACACAACTTTTAATATAGCTTACTATGTTAAAAATATGGTTATTATGTTAAAATTAGAATCACTAGTTTCAATATAATGTCATTTGCTTGTGTATAATAAGCCCGAGTCTATAATAATATTAGGTCCACATAAGTTTTTTCCCGCAATTCATACAAACAAAAATAAGTTAACAAGCTAAGCTAAGGGATAAGGAAAATAAATTAATGAATTCCCCATAATATTTGGTAGGGTCTTAGAAATCAATCATTTAACAATAATTCTCATCAATTATCCATCATTTTTAAAATAAAAATTGTTTCGGGTGAAAACAATGGGACCTTGCCGAAGGTCCGATGAAACGGAGAAGACTAGATTCGGTCCAAGTTATGTTGGGCCGAAGGTTTCCTGCACAGTAAACACACGTAAACTAGCCTCGGGGGTGTTGCCGAGGAAGGCCCCTCCGATGCTAAAGTCAGTACAGTGTGTAGAAAGAGAACACTATGCAAGAGAATTAGTTGCTTGAGGCTTTTCTTGAATGAATGAGAATCTGAATGTAAAAATGTAATATTGATGGCTTTTATACCTCTTCATACATGGAGAAGTTGGGCCTTAGCCCAATTGGCTTGCCTTGAGGGCTGATCTTTGAGTTTAGCACAATTGGAGAGATGAACCTTGACCTTGGGCTTTTAATTGGATCATTTAATGCCTAAGCCCAATTGGACTAAATTGGACCCAAACAACTTGCCCCCAGACCCGATTCGGAAGGATGACGGGTCGGGTTTGATTTAATCAGAAAAGGAGGGAAGTGAATGATTTAATTAATCCAAAAATTTGAATTTAAACCGTAATTAATGAGATAACAACGGTTAAGGCGGATGATTGTGGAAGTTGGACGGAAAATGGGCAGTTTAATCGCAAGGTCGTGTGTTTAACGGTTACTTAGTGGGGTATTTAAGAGAAATTGAAACGTAAACTCCCCGTATTCCCATTTCTGGAGATATAATCAGAGGCGCGTCATCTCTCCTCACTTATTCACCAACACAAACCCAGAATTCTCGAGAGAACCCAAGAACCCGCATCAAAACTTCGCAAATTCCCCGAGCATTAAGCTTAGAAACTGAGACTTGCCACTACGAATTCGTAAATCGGCAACTTTCGCTTCAGATTAAGGTAAATTCCCTTGATTTTAGTTTATTTTTCTTCGAATTCGAACTCCTTCCCTTTTTTTTCGATTTTTTTCCTCGAAATTATCAATGGCAAGAGGAGTTAGAGGTAGAGCCCGTGCTCCAAGAAGAGCAAGGCTAATTCCCGATCCTAGGAACAGGATTAGGACCTGGAATGGACAAAGAGAAGAGTCTGACCCTGCTGAAGGGATTAGGGCGACTCCAATTTCCTCGGCTCCTCCTCAGAGAACGGAGGGGCCGAGCGCTTCTGGACGGGACGATGAAGTTCCCGCTGTCCTTTGGGATATCCTCCCCGGGTTTTCAGAGTGGGAGGATGCCGAAGTAGCTTCGACCATGATAAAGAACCGCCCCTACTCATGGTGGGTGGAGAATGCCGAACAGTATCGGTTTGCCGAGCAAATTGAGTTGCATTACGGCATTTTTGAAGCTGATGGGTATTGGTGCCGAATGCCCGTGGCATCCGATAGAATCCATCGTCCACCCCCGGGGTATGTGGGGGTGTACACAAGACAGCTTCAGTATGGGCTGAGGTTCCCTTTGGACGTATTCGTCCGAGACTTGTTGATCCATTACAATATCTCCCTATGTCAGCTAACTCCTACCAGCATCCGAAGGGTGATGACATACTTATGGGTCTGCAAATTCTTCAAGTATGTGCCGAACCTGCACTGCTTCAAAAAGCTTCATCGGCTAGTGCCAAATATTCAAAGTGGGCACGGAAGTCATGGTTCCGGGTGGTACCGGATTGAGTCTCGGCCCCAGTACCTAACCATGTGGCCGAACGACTCTTCAGACAAGGACTGGAGAGGTCAATGGATTTGGGTTAGGGCACCCACGGACCCGGGCCACCCTTGCGTCTTCAGCGCTCCCCGGTACCTTGCTGAGCCTGATCCCGACATGGGAAGCTTAGATCCCCCCGCAGATAACGGCTCAGATCCGAACCTTAATCAACAGAATATCTTCGGCAAGCTGCCGAACCGGGGGGGCAGCGGCCGAATGCAGCATATCCCGGAGACTTGGCTCCCCGATACGCATTATGTTTTCCAAGAGAACATGCTAGCACCTGTCGGCCTCAGCCGAAAGTTTAAGGATGGTAAGCTTCTTCGGCTGGGGCCGAGGCTTTTTAATTATCTCTTTTTCTCCTCTCACTTCGCTTTTTTATGCTGTCCCAACCTAACTGAACTGACCTTTCCCCTTTTCTTTTTCAGAGCGGGACGAGACCAACGTCGGCATTAACTACGCTCGTCTTGGTGTCAACCGAGAACGAGTTGTAACTGATCGGGCCCCGTCTATCACTGAACCGAGGCATAGGGAAGTTCATCTAGACTCTTCCCACTTCTAAATTGAGGCTGTTGCTTTGTATCAAAGCAGAAGCCTTGGTGGAAGAAGAGAGATCCCTGGTTTCAGCTGCTGGACGAAGAAGCTGAAGTTGCCCGTACGGCCGAAGAGGTTGCACGGGTTATTAAAGCTTGTGATGGAGGAGAAGGGTCCTCCAGGGCTGCTGAAGAGGAAGCTACAGCTAGGGCAGCTGAAGAAGACGAGGCTTTGCTGAAGACCTCGGTGAGCTTTCAGACTTAACTTTGTCTTCTTTTTTTTTTTTTTTTTTGTACTCACATTCTTCCTCCCCCCTGTCTTTTACAGTCTAAAGAGAGTAACAGACACAGAGAAGGGAAAGCCCCTGTTCGTCCCGAAGACCAGATACAAGAAGAGTCTTCAGACTCTGACATGGACGAGCAGCCGCTTCAGAAGAGGCGCCGAAGAATGGCCATCATCGGCCCGCATGACTTTCAGCGGAGGCCGATGACCATCGGCGTTGAAATAAGGGAACCCGAGGAAGGCAATGGATCGCCGAGGGTTCCCCGGCCACCACCCCAATCACCTCAAAAGACCCCTCCGCCACCTCCTGAGATGGAGGTGGATCAGAGAACTCCCGAATCTAAGGGAGGGGTCCAAGAAGAAGTTCAGGAGAGTGCTGCTGAGCACAAAAATAAGGATGTCGTGATGCCCAGTGCTGAGGGTTTCACGGCAGACATTGCAAGAGAGGTTGAGGCTTTCGTCCTCACCCCTGAAGAAGAAGAGGTCATAATAATTGACTCTTCTGAGAAGGATGATGCTGAGCCATCCAAAGCTAAAGAAGCTCCGTCGTCATCCTTTCCTTCCTTCCAGACTCTGCAATCTGGAGAAATGGGTTTCTCGGCCCCCCGAATTCCAATCCCAGATCACATCTAGGACCTCATTTGGGGTCAGAACCGAGAAGGTGTTGCAGCCTACTTCGGCGATTTTGCTGGCACGTCCGAAGTAGATAGGGCAAGAATCTGGTCGCTGAAGGCCACTGCTGGGGTGGGCGAATCCAGCAGATCAGTTCCTGACCCAGCCAGGTCTAACCAACTGCTGATGATGCAGGTGATTTTCCTTGCCTTTATTTCCTCTAAAATTCAGCTCTATTTTTATTTTATTTTATTTTTTTTTTAACTTGTGCTCCTATTTTCAGTTCGTGCACAATCAGACTCTCACTGTAGAGCTGATAGATACCCTACAAGATAGGGTAGACGCTGCCGAGCACGACAAAAAGGTAGCCGAAGAGGAGTTAAAGCTTGTTAAGCTGAAGCAAGCAGCAGCTGAAGAGAAGCAGCAGAAGGGTGAGGAATACGAGAAAAAAGCTGCTGAAGCCCTCAAAACCTTCTGCGACGCTATGGAGAAGGAATTTTTTCCCTCACTGATGGAAGGGGAAAAATTCCTCCAAGAGCACATGGGAGTGGACGTCTCCAAATTCAAGGCTGCCATTGAGAGCCGAATCCAGGAAGGAGCTGCTGCACAAGCTGAAGTGCAGCAACGGCTAGAAGCTCTTGAAGCCAGCAGAATGGCTGCTGAAGAGATGCTCCAAGCCAGGGATGTCCAACTCTCAGAGGCTGCTGCTGCTGCTGAAGCTCAGAGAACTAAGCTCCAAGAGGCTGAGGATCTGCTGATGGCCAAAAAGAAAGAAGTGGCCCAGGCTCAGACAGAGGCTTCCCAAGTTCAGCAGGAGCTGAATGAGCTGAAAGGTTCCTCCTCCAAGCTCGCCGATGAGCTGAAGAAATCCAAGGAAGACTTGGAGGAGACCCAGAAGAAGTTGGCTGATGCTGAGGATCTACTCAAAGTATGTGTCTATACCCAGGAAGAATATGAAATGGGTTTCAGAAACGGGTTCAGAGTATGCCGAAGAGTCTGCCTTCATGCTGAGCCGAAGCTGGACTGGTCCAAATGTGCTGAATGGGTCCAGAATCCCGAAGACCCTCATATGAAGTATGCAACTCCAGTCGAAGCTGAAATTCTTAAGGCTGAGGAAGCCGAAGAAGAAGCTGAGAGAATGGAGTTGGAGGCTGAACAGAGGGAAAGGGAGGCTCGGCAGAGTGCAAAGCCTGCTTCTTCTGCTGCTGGGGCTGAGACCACCATGGGGCTCAACAATGCTGACCAGTCTGATCCTCGGGCTGAAGCATAGGAACTCGGGCAGTCGTCTTCAGAATCTTGCGGTTCATCATGCGCTTAACTTTAGACTTGCCGCTTTCTGAATTTTTTGCCTTGTTTTTTGCTTCAGCTTGCCTTGTCGTACAAAACAGTTTAATTTTTTGCTTCTGTACGTATTTCGGCAGCTGTTATTTTCCGCTTGTGGGCGGCTGCCGATACAGTTTATTTGAACTTGTAGCTCAATTTCTGAGCATAAATTATTAATTTGATGTTCTTTTCTTCAGCTGCTTTGTTTTTGAATGCTTTACTGCTTCTTCAATTCTGCTGAACATAAACTTGCACTGGTAGTGCTTCTTGCCCCCCCAGAAATTGAAGTATGGCTTCAGCTGAATAAACAATTTCTTTATTTCTTCAAAATGGGTATTCGAAACACATGGCCAACTGAAGGCAATGCTTCGGATAACGCCTTTGGAGAACAAATCATACTGAAGCTTGACTTCAGCTGAAAGACTAGAGTTCTTTAAAAAATGGATATCCGAAACACAGGGCCAACTGAAGGCAATGTTTCGGATAATAACTTTCTGGGATACAAGGCTCAGTTAAGGCAATATCCCAGAATTGTCCATGGACTCATGTCTTTGGAGAACAAGTCTTACTGAAGTTTGACTTCAGCTGAAAGACCAGTGTTCTTTAAAAAGACGGATATCCGAAACACAGGGCCAACTGAAGGCAATGTTTCGGATAATGGCTTTCTGGGATACAAGGCTCAGTTAAGGCAATATCCTAGAATTGTCCATGGACTCATGTCTTTGGAGAACAAGTCTTACTGAAGTTTGACTTCAGCTGAAAGACCAGTGTTCTTTAAAAAGACGAGTTTTGTCAGCAATCTGAAACCCAGTTACCCGAAGGCGAAGGTTTCAGACGAGGCTGAATAAACAATTTTCAACTGTTGCTGTTATCCTTGATTTTCTGTCTATCTTTGAAAAATGGATATCCGAAACACAGGGCCAACTGAAGGCAATGTTTCGGATAATGGCTTTCTGGGATACAAGGCTCAGTTAAGGCAATATCCCAGAATTGTCCATGGACTCATGTCTTTGGAGAACAAGTCTTACTGAATTTTGATTTCAGCTGAAAGACCAGTGTTCTTTAAAAAGACGAGTTTTGTCAGCAATCTGAAACCCAGTTATCCGAAGGCGAAGGTTTCAGACGAGGCTGAATAAAAAACCCTTAAAGAGTAGATAGAACCGAGAAAACTTTGAAAGGATAAAAAGTTGTAAACATTTATATAAATGGCGGCTCCAAGGCCTTTCATTAGTTCAAAATGTACTTACAAAGATTGTTCTGCCCCGAAGGGTTTACACATGATATTTTTTCAGTACATCAGCGTTCCAGTGATTTTTCAACTCAGTTCCATCCAACTGCCGAAGTCGGTATGTCCCTGGCTGAAGCTCATCACAGATTTCATAAGGTCCCTCCCATGCAGCTGAGAGTTTCCCATGGATTCGGCCTTTCTGAACTGCAGCAGCATTCCGAAGGACAAGGTCTCCAATTCTAAGAGGCCTTGCATGGACCCTTCGGTTATAAAATTTGCTGATTCTCTGCTTATAAGCGGCCATTCTGTCTCGAGCTGAGTCTCTTACTTCGTCGAGGAAATCGAGAGATTCCCTCATCAGTTGCTCATTCTCAGCCGAGAAGTGGTGCACTCGTAGGCTCTCAGAGCCAATTCCAACTGGAAGGACGGCTTCGGCACCATACACCAGTTCAAAAGGTGAATAGCCCGTTGCCTCTTTTTCAGTTGTCCGAAGGGACCAAAGGGTTCCAGGGAGCTCCTCCAGCCACTTGGACTTTTGATCTTCCACCCTCTTCTTGAGGGCATTTAGGATCTGTTTATTTGTAGCTTCGGCTTGTCCGTTACTTTGCGGGTGGCATACCGCTGAATATGCCAGTTTGATGCCGAACTGATCTGTATACCGCTTCAACGGTAAGTTATCAAATTGCCTCCCATGATCGAAGACAAATACTCTCGGGATGCCAAATCGAGTGATGATATTCTGCCAGATAAATTTTCTGACAGTTTGCTCTGTAATGTTCGAGGCTGCTTCGGCCTCGATCCATTTACTGAAGTAGTCGACACCAACTATCAGCCATTTTTTCTGGTACACAGCCTCTGGAAACGGTCCTAGTATATCCAGTCCCCATTGGGCAAACGGGAGTGGATTAAGGATCGGCTGAAGATCCCTTGCTGGCTGATGGATAACTGGAGCGTATTTTTGACATTTTTGACATTTTTCGCATTTCCGAACCAGCTCCTTAGCATCTGCGATCATGGTGGGCTAGTAATATCCAGCCCTCAATGCCTTGTGGGCTAAGGTCCTTCCCCCAATGTGGTTCCCACAGATGCCGAGGTGAATCTCCCGTAGGATATAATCTACATCTGTTGGTCCCACGCATTTCAGCAATAGGGCTGAGAAGGACTTTTTCAGAAGTTCCCCCCTGAAGACAATGAACCTTGAGCTGGTTCTCTTCATCTTGGAGGCCAAAGCTTTATCTTCGGGAGTTTCTCCCCGAAGCTTGAAAGCTAGGATGGGGTCCATCCAACTAGGCTCTGGGTCAGCGCAGCACACTTCAGGTGCTTCGTCGACACTTCTCTCTCGACGCACTTCTACATATACAGATTTGTTCAGCTCGGTAAGAGATGAACTGGCAAGTTTGGAAAGTGCATCGGCTTGAGTATTCTGACCCCTTGGGATCAGCTGAACCTCAAACGTTTTCAGCTCTGCAATGACTGACTTGATCTTGGCAAGATAAGCTATCATGGAGGGCTCTTTGGCCTCGTAGCTGCCGCTGATCTGATATGCAACTAGCTGAGAGTCTGTTTTCAGGCAGACATGATCGGCTTAGGGAGATGCACAATTCTAGGCCAGCGATTGCTGCCTCATATTCGGCTTCATTGTTCGAGGCCTTAAAAGAAAATTTTAGTGCATACTCAAAGGATTTGCCTTCGGGAGAAGTTATCACTACTCCTGCCCCCGAACCGTTTTCGCTGGAAGATCCATCCGTAAACACGGTCCAGACTTTCTTTTCATTGTCTAGCGCTTCTTGGTATGAGCATTCGGCCAAGAAATCCGCTAGAGCTTGAGCCTTAATGGCAGCCCTCAGACGGTAGCTGATGCTGAATTCGGTGAGCTCAAAAGCCCACTTGGCTAGCCTACCAGATTTTTCAACCTTGCCGAGAACTTTTTCCAACGGCTGATCAGTTAAGACCACTATCTGATGGCAATCAAAATAGGGCCTCAGCTTCCGAGCAGCTACTACTACCGCGAAAGCGACTTTCTCGAGTAGAGGGTAGCGAGTCTCGGCATCCGTCAGTGTATGACTGACAAAGTAGATCGGTTGCTGACTTTTACTTTCTTCCTTCAGCAGTACTGCGCTGATGGTGGCTGGGCTAACGGCCACATACAGGTACAAAGTTTCTCCTTCAGCTGGGCTAGCCAGCGTTGGGAGTTGAGCCAGATGCTCCCGAAGCTGTTTAAAGGCGTCTTTTTGCTCTTCCTCCCAAACGAGCTCTTTTGTTTTCGGGAGTTTCAGGGCTTTGAAGAAAGGTAACCCCTTATCCGAAGCTCTGGAAATGAACCTCGAGAGGACTTCCATTCTTCCGGTGAGCCGCTGAACATCCCGCTTTGTTTTCGGCTCAGGATGGTCGAGCGCTGCTTTGACTTTGGAGGGATTGGCATTAATCCCCCTTTTGCTGACTATGAACCCAAGGAATTTCCCTGACTTCACGCCGAAGACACACTTCTTCGGATTCAGCTTCATTTGATGCTTTCTTAAGGTGGCGAAAGTTTCTGCCAGGTCCTTAACATGGTCCTCAGGTCTTTTTCTTTTGACGATCGAGTCGTCGACATAGACTTCCATGTTTCGGCCCTTTTGATCGGAAAAAACTTGATCCACCAGCCTTTGATAGGTTGCCCCCGCATTTTTCAATCCGAAAGGCATCATTTTGTAATTGTACACCCCAGCGTTCGTGACGAATGCTGTCTTTGCTCGATCGTCGGGGTGCATGAAGATCTGATGATACCCCGAGAATGCATCCATGAAACTAAGCAAGGCATGGCCACTTGTCGAATCGACTAGCTGATCGATCCTCGGCAAGGGATAGAAATCCTTCGGACAAGCCTTATTTAAGTCCGTGAAGTCAACGCACATCCTCCAGGTACCATTGGCCTTCTGAACCATCACCACATTTTCCAACCATTCTGGATATTGGCAAGGCTCGATGAAGCCTGCCTCCAGCAATTTTTTGACCTCGGCTGCGATGTCTCGGTTCTTATTAGCGGAGTAATTCCGCTTCTTTTGCTTAATTGGTCGACACGTTGGGTCAACATTAAGCTTATGGGAGATGAGGTCTGGACTTTTCCCGGGCATATCAGTTGCCGAGAAAGCAAACACATCTTTGTTGTCCCGAAGGAGCTGAATAAGTTCACAACGGGTGTTCGGATCGAGGTCCATCCCGATTGTTACACATTTCTCAACGTCTCCTTCGGCCAACTCAACTGTTTCAGTCTGTTGGTCCATGTCCATTGCTGATGGACTGGACTCTTCATAATCTGGCCTGCTGCCTATGTCAGCAGGTGTCCTAGTCTTTTTGTTCTTCGGCTGGCTCTCTGAGTCTTGCGGTTCAGCTGAAGAGCTAGCCTTTTCCCTTTCAGGCCCTTTACCACTGGGTACAGATCCTTGGGCCGAAGCACTTAGGCCTTTCGGCTTTTTTGTGCTTGGCTCTCTTTCTTTTTCTTTCTCCTCCTCATCCTTGTCGTCATCTGGGCGACTACTGGATGGCTTGAGGTAGTTGCACCTTCGGGCGTCCTTTTGGTTGCCCTGTATCCTTTCGGGGAAGCCGGCGTCTGAGACGTAAATCATCAGTTGATGATAAGTTGAGACGACCCCTTGGATCTCATGAATTATGGGTCTCCCCAAAATCACGTTGTACACTGAAGGAGTGTCAATGACCAAAAATTCAATCATGACGTTCCTGGCTGCCTCATCGCAGCCGATGGTGATAGGAAGTGTCACCTTCCCATCTGGATAAGTTGAAGCCCCGTTGAACCCGGATACCGGGTAGGGTACCGGCGTAAGGTGCTTGGGCTTCAGCTTGATTTGATTGTAGGCCTTTCGGAACAGAATGTTTGCTCCGCTGCCACCGTCAACAAGGACCTTACTGACGTCGTGGTTGGCCACCGTGGCGATGATCACCAACGGATCCTCGTGAGGGAACGTTATCCCCCGGCAGTCGGCGGATGTGAACGTCATGTTCGGCACCGGCGATTGGGGAGACTGAATGTCAGCGTTGTTCACCTGGTGAGTCAAAGCTCTAAGGTGTCGCTTGTGCTCCCTCCGAGAGTATATTCCTCCCGAGATAACATTGATCGGAGAGAATTTCCCCTCCGGCTTTTTACTGTTCTTCCGGGGGAAGTCGAGGTCTTGCCGAGAGTCCTTTGCTAACTTCTCGGACTCTTTTTTCTCGCGGTGATCCGCGATGTATTTTTTCAAGTATCCCTTCTGGACCATGTCCTCTATCTGGTCCTTCAGTTGGATACACTCCTCAGTGTTGTGTCCCGGAGACTCGTGGATCTCGCACCACTGATTTTTATTTTTCCGCTGATACCACTCTGGGAGTGGTCTCGGCTTTCGGTAACTCTGCTCCTCCTTCGTCACGTTGTAAATTTTGGCGCGTGGAAGAGAGAGCGGAGTGTAGGACTCGTATTTGCCTGTGTATGAGGCAGATTTTTCCTTCTTTGGGTCGCTGACCGAAGATTGCTCCGAGGCCTTTGACTTTCCCTTTGCCTTATGGCCTTGGCCTTCAGACAAGGGTATTTGTTTTTGTTTCCCTCCCCCGAATTGAGGTTGGGTTTTCGCTTTGTTCCATTCTTCGGCTCGGATGAACTTATCCGAGGCATTCAGAGCTTCCTCCAAGGTCTGCAGGGTATGCATGACCATGAAGTCTAGGAACTTCCCGGGCTGAAGGCCATTCTGCATTGCAAAAACGGCTAGCCCCTGGTCCAGCTGAGAGACGCTGGATGACTCGTTACTGAAACGGGTCAGATAGTCTCGGAGGCTTTCGGTTTCCCCCTGTTGTAGACTCATGAGTTCTGCAGTAGTCTTCTCTCGGCGGTTTGCCGTGGAAAACTTGCTCCTAAATTTAGAGGACAGATCATCCCACCCTGTTATGGAGCCTTGCTTTACTCCCTTGGAGATCCACGCTTGCGCGACCCCCTTGAGAGTGGTTGGGAAATATTTGCACCAAGTCGCTTCGGATCTGGGGCAAAGATGCATATGAGTCTCATACGAGGCCACGTGATCCTTCAGATCCGAGGTCCCGTCATATGTGATGTGCGACGGTATTTTAACCGTGGGCACGTGCTCTTCCAGAATCCATTGCTCGAATGGTGAACTGGCGGGTAGCATAACGGCCTTGCCCTTGTTCCTAGCCGAAGGGACCGCGCTCCGCCCTCTTAGAGAGGTAGGAGTGGTTTTCGTCCCTGGCTGGGAAGTCTGGGCCTCGGCCGCAGGGAACGAGAGGCGACTGCGCACGCTCGGTTCCTTGCCGCCGAGTCGGTCGAGGACGCTTCGGCAAACAGTCTCAGGTTCTCGGTGAGTAGATTCTGGCCGAGAAGCTGAGCTGCTGCTCTTATGCGTCTCTGGTCGGGAGGATGAGGATCCTTTTAAAAATTGAGGGTTCTTTTTCCTTTTTTTTTCATTTTTCCAGGTATCCTCTTCCCACTCTTCCAGTTCCCGTAAGGAAGGAAGCTTCCCACCATCATGGTCTAGCTTCCTCCGCTGATGCCGAGTATGCGGAGGAGTTCGATCACGAGGTGGTGGCATATTTTGTGCCCTCATCGCCTCCATGAGCACTGCCAGCGCTCTTGCCACCTCATCCGAGCTGGGCCCCGTCAAAGGGGTCCTCGGCCGAGTATGGGAATGAGGAGGCACATTCGATGGTTGGCTTTGGGGCACTGCATGTGTCCTATGATCGGACTCACCCCTGCTAGACCGAGAGTGACTCGGCCTATGATGAGAGTCATGAATTACGGGAGAAAGGGAATCCTCCTTGTATGATCCTCCCCCGAGCTGGAACCCTTGGGAGAGTTCCGGTCCGGCGAGGGTGATGGTGTAGGGGTTTTAGGCTTTTCGCCCGCTCCTTGACGGAGGCCTTTGCTCTTGCGGTTCTTAGCCATTGCCACTAAGATAATTGCAAGATGATCTTGGTTAGAAATTTGGCTTAAAGATTTTTGAAAGTCTTCCCCACAGACGGCGCCAAATTGTTTCGGGTGAAAACAATGGGACCTTGCCGAAGGTCCGAGAAACGGAGAAGACTAGATTCGGTCCAAGTTATGTTGGGCCGAAGGTTTCCTGCACAGTAAACACACGTAAACTAGCCTCGGGGGTGTTGCCGAGGAAGGCCCCTCCGATGCTAAAGTCAGTACAGTGTGTAGAAAGAGAACACTATGCAAGAGAATTAGTTGCTTGAGGCTTTTCTTGAATGAATGAGAATCTGAATGTAAAAATGTAATATTGATAGCTTTTATACCTCTTCATACATGGAGAAGTTGGGCCTTAGCCCAATTGGCTTGCCTTGAGGGCTGATCTTTGAGTTTAGCACAATTGGAGAGATGAACCTTGACCTTGGGCTTTTAATTGGATCATTTAATGCCTAAGCCCAATTGGACTAAATTGGACCCAAACAAAAATAAAATTAGTTATTGTACGAGTTGCAAACTTAAGGCCATGTGAAATTATAAACGAAGCTAGCTAGAGGGGGTAACGATGAAACAGCATGCATTGACCTAAATAATTAAAATCATATCAATCAAAGAATAAAAATAATATGCACAAACATTATTTTTTTTTTAATTTTGATTATCATTGTTTTAATAATTTTCAAAAGGCTGAAAGTCAACTAACATTCTGGATTAATCTTGCATAATTCATGTTCAAGTTACAAGTTGTAAAGAATGAAGTTTGTGGTGGATGCGTGCATCAAGACATGATTAATTTTGATAATGATGAAATACAATTTTTTAATGCAAATTTTTTATTGAGGAAAATGTCATCTAATTGTTATATAAGGCAAAACACAAGAACCAACTTTGTCATCCGAGGTTATTAACAAACCTTAATAATATAAATAATTACGATTAATAAACTAATAATTAAGCAAAAGCGTGTTATAAAAAAAAATGGCTAGTAAGGTTTTGTTTATGTTGCTAATCTTAGCAATTTGTAGCACTTTTGTGATTTGTAATGCAGGTGGTTCGAAGAAGAATCTTCATAACAAACATAAAGAAGGTTGGAAAAATGGTGGTGGTTATGATTCTTTTGAGCCAAAATATGACAATGGTGGTCTTAAGGATGATTTTTACCATAAGAGCTGCCCTCGAGCAGAAGAGATTGTGCATAGTGTTACAGAAAGACATGTCTCTAGTAACCCAAACTTGCCTGCAAAGCTCATAAGGGTGCTCTTCCACGATTGTTTTGTTCGGGTATGTATTTGAATTTTTATGTACCTATTATGTTCTTTTGTAGCCGTAACATTTGATATTTTTTGCTTGTCAATGTATTTTATAACATTAATTTTTTTTTTTTATTATTATATTTGTTTTAGTAAAACTTTACCAAATTATCTTTGATTATCTAAGTAAACTTTTACCACAATCAATTATCTCAAGTAAATTATACCAAAATTTCTTTATTTACATATAATAACTTAGAAAATATATTTTCCATAAAGGCCGGTGTACGTTAATTTATAGTGAGACGGGTAAAGTTATCTTTAAAGTAATTAAAGTTACCCTTTATATTATTAAAGTTATTATTTTTCTAATAATAAATTTTATTAAAAAAAAACTTACATTGTTTTAGATTTATCCTATTAGCCTTTATAGTATGTAATTATAAATGTATAAGAAATTATACATTAAAATAAAATTCAAACCAACAACAAATTAAAAGTTATCCATAAACTGACCGTTTTATAATAAAATTAATGTACATACACCCGCTTTACACACGACTTATTGCTTAAAAAAATGCTCGGGGATCATCTAAATTTTAAAATAAAAGACGTATGGAGTACAATATAAATTTCATGCAAATATAAACTGAGTACAGAGTACATAAAAGTTGGATTATAAATTTGGATTATTTTTTCTCCTTTTGGCTAAATAGGCTACCTTATGCGGTAAAAAAAAAATATATGTTGTATGTAGGGGTGTGATGCTTCAGTGTTATTAAACTCGACGGTAATACCTAAGCGGAAAAAGATGCAAATGCCAATCGAAACTTAGCTGGATTTGATGTTATTGACAATATTAAAGCAGAAGTTGAGAAAGAGTGCCAAGGAACTGTGTCTTGTGCTGATATTTTGGCTCTAGCTACTCGGGACGCTGTTTCTCTCCAAGTAAGTTACTTCCAATTCATTATGTAGTAGTTACGAATTGAAAATACAATCATATACTTTCTCCGTTTTCTTACTTGCAACTCTTCTCTAAAAAGGAAATGTCACAATACTTACAACACACTATAAAAGAAAAGTTATTTTAGGGAAAAACTATACTATTTCCTTTATTTAAAGCACATGGCCAACTAAATTACACTCCTAACAGCCACTCATCCTATTTTAAAGTTTATTATATCATGTAAATCCCACCTTTCTTAATTATCGCGCTAAAGGGTGTGTTGCATCTAAAGGAAAACGGAGGAAGTACTTGATATAAGATTGCTACGCATGCTTAAAACTTAAATTGTACTCTTTCCATTTCTAAATAATTGACACATTTGACTTTTTCACTATTCATATACTAGCTTTGACCATTTTATCATAAAATATATTGTTAAACAAACATTAATATAAAGTTTCATAGTATAAAGGTTTTTTTTTTACTAATATATAATCATATATATCTAAGGTCAAACTAGTACATTAATATGTGTGTCAAGTTTGACTATGATAATTATTTAGAAACGAAGAAAGTAGTACGACTACTCATAAAAATAAAATGGATAATAGTTGATTGGTCAATATATAACATAATTATACTAATTTTTGCTATTAGTATGGGAGGCCATTGTGGAAGGTGCCAACCGGAAGAAGGGATGGAACAATATCATTGGCTTCAGAGACTACAACTAATATACCTCCTGGTGCCTCTAACTTCACTGTCCTCTCAAACATCTTTGCCAATAAAAGTCTCTCGGTTCATGATCTCGTCGCTTTATCAGGTATTCATTTGAATTTGTTACATACACTCGGGTATACCGGCCATACATGCATCCAACTAATTTATAGTTAATTTTTGCTTGATAATTGTTTTAATATTCATGGGTGTACAGTACACCCGAGTGTATATAAATATAACAACCTTTCGGTATTCATATTCAAAGGATTGTTGTTGCATTATTAAGTGCTCTTGGACACTCGATCATAAAATTTTTTTACTCTCTTTGTCCTTAATTATTTGCCCCATACCTCAATTCTCATTTCACACTAATCACTAATCAATACGTACGTAATTTTAATTATTTTAATAATTATAATATCAATTGAGACAAATTATGAAATTTTCCACTTTTCTTTTATTATATTGGAATTATCCAACGAAAAATCAACAATAGTAAAAATATTATGGGACGTTTGATAAAATTGAATTTAATTTCGTTGTGCCTAAAGTTAATTAACTTCTGATCTCCAAAAAAAAAAAAAGTTTATTTACTTTAATTCTATCAAGTACATTATTTTCTTACTTCCTTACATTTTATACGTTACTTATTAATGAAGGTGCACATACCATCGGAGTTGGTCATTGCAACTTTTTTAGCAGAAGATATTCAACTTCACTGGAAAAGGAGATCAAGACCCATCATTAGACCCAGATTATGCAGATTTCTTAAGGACTCAATGTAAAAACTCAACTGATCGCATAACCACTGTTGAGATGGATCCCGGAAGCTCGCTCTCATTTGACAACCATTACTTTAAGATCTTAAAGGATCGTAAGGGTCTTTTTGTATCCGATGCTGCTCTCCTCACCAATGATGATGCTCGAAAATTTGCCTTAAAACTTCTTAACCCGAAAAAATTCTTTGATGAGTTTGCTAAGTCTATGGAGAAAATGGGAGCTATTGGTGTGCTTACAGGAAATCAAGGCCAAATTAGGAAGCACTGCAGTTTGGTTAACTAATTAAAGTACATTTTTAATTATCATAATCATAATGATATAACTTATGTTTACATATTTTATTACTTGTTTATTTCAATAACAATAAGGGTTCATGATCATATATAATCATGTGTAAAATTGCATATTTTTGTTTATCTTTTCCAACCTCATCAATAAATTGATGTCAACATGATACCATCCAATGTATACACTAAGGAAAAGTCAATGGGTTAATATAAATAACATGATGTTAAGTTGTTTACATCCAATCTGATATCTAATGATCTAATCTATCTTGATAGATTTGGCGATGTTCTCATGACATTTTTTCTTTTACTAGTTCAGAATTTGAAACTTGAATTTTAAGATTGTTATGGCATATCTAGTCTGCAGCTGGCGGAACCAGCAGAGGACAAGGGGGACAGCTTCACCCCACTTTTTTTTTTTTTTTTTTTTTTTTTTGGTTGGTAAACAAAATAAATACTCAAAAGTGACCTCTACACCCCACTCATGGCTTTCATCGCTAAACCATACTCCTAGGTACATAACAATAATTCCTCAAAAAAAAAAAAAAAGGTACATAACAATAACAAAATATGAAAGTGAAGTACCCGAAGAAAGGACATCTAGGATCAGGTTTTTCAGGTTCTTCGGTGCTTGTTGCGGGCATTTAATGGCTATAACTCCCAGCTTGCTATCCGTCCCGACCTCCGGCTAGGTAACACTTGTACATGGTTGTGTGATCCCTTCCCTTAAGGCTAAAAGCCTGCATTGCAGTGCTGAAGATCCTATGACTCGCTTACATCCTTCCTTGATCAGGATTCCATCCTTATCGATCACCCATATCCAACAGCTGCCGCGTCTAATCTCCCTTTCGTTCTTTTCCACGCCCCATCCACAGTTACTATTGCTACTAGTTGCGAATCATGGGTTCCTCTCTTCCAGTAGTTAAGCTCCTCTATTCTGTGACAAATAGAACTCTGCCCTTGTTTAACACCCTTTCCTTTCTTCTAATCTCTGCAAGTTTTAGCAAATGCCTCACTACACATGCATTTCTATCAGTCTGGTAGGCGAGCTAGTCCCTCCCCTAAATATGATCTCATTTCTATATATACATATGCTCCATATGGTGACCAGAATAGCACCAGGGAATGTGGGATTACTCGACTTCATTTTCATAGCATATCTAATATTATTTTTCAACCACACCTCAACTGGTAAGGAATCATCCCGGATCCTAATCCCCAAATGCCCACAGAGCCAAATTCTTTTGGTCACTTGACAGACTCTGAATAGGTGCATTGTGGTTTCCTGTTCTTCATTGCTAAGGACACATAAAGAATTGAAATTCACACCTCGCTTAACTAGACCTGCCTTGCAGCTGCAAGCACTTTGCATTATCTTTCAATTAAGCAACAACCAAGTCGGAGTGATATTCAGTTTTCAATATTCTCTCCAAAACTAGATCTCACTCACATCCCCTGAGAATCTCATTAACCATTTGTAGCCAGATTTGACAGTGTATTCCCCATTCTTTGTCTCCCCCCATAAGATCTCATCATTCATCTCATGTTTCGAATAAACACTTAGAACGTTTTTTGCGTTCTCCAAATCAGATATCTATAAAGAATCAAATATTGTGAGAAACTACCTAATAAAAAAATATTGCAAGACACTATCCAATAAAAAGTTAAATGTTGTCAAATATTACCTCTGGGCGGATTTCTACCATTGACCCCGCTGGATTTCCACCGTTGACTTAATTTCCTAGCGTTGGACCAACCTCAGAACACCGCAAGGGTTGGTTTTAAAGGTGGTTTGGGGATATTCCTAGTTGGTGAAAGTATTGTTGGGCTACAGCCTACAGGATGGTGATTTTGGGGTAAGAGGTGGTGGTCCACCATTGACCCCGCTGGATTTCCACTGTTGACTTAATTTCCTAGCGTTGAACCAACCTCAGAACACCGCAAGGGTTGGTTTTAAAGGTGGTTTGGGGATATTCCTAGTTGGTGAAAGTATTGTTGGGCTACAGCCTACAGGATGGTGATTTTGGGGTAAGAGGTGGTGGTTGTGGGGTTGGAGGGTGGTTTCAGTGTGGTAAAGGAAGTTTCAAGCGAGTTGTGTTGGTTGCGCGGGTGATATGAGGTGCGTGAATGCCAAAAAATTATGTCAACAGTGGAAATCCGACCAGAAATAGTATTTTATAACATTTTACCTACCTTTTATTAAGTAGTTTCTTACGACTTATTTTTTAGATCATTTGTGAAAAATTACCTATTAAAGTATAGAATTTGCGAGAAACTACCTAATAAAAAAATGTTATAATTAACTACATATTAAAGTACAATATGTTGTAATTAACTACCTTCCACCGGATTTTCATCTTTGACCATTTTTCTTCGGCGTTGACTTGGTCACGTTTTAATCACGTGACTATTTTCCACCCTTTTTTCTCCCAAAATCCTTGATTCACCCCATTAACCCCAAAAACCCCTAATTTTAGCTCGTACGCCATTCTTTGAGGCAAATTCTCCTCCTGTAGGTTGCAATTGAGGTAGGTCTTCTTTAATTTAGTTTTCTGCATTGGATTTCGATTGAAACCCTTTAACAATTGTTGATTTTGTTCCCATAAAATTCATTTCCATGAGATTGAACACTAAACTTCTTGCTTTGCTCTATTTTTTTGGCCTTTTTTGGGCGGCAGTAATGATTTTGTGGCTGTTGGGGTGGTGAGCAGCAGCGTTTGGTGGCGAGAGGTGGAGATGGGTGTGCTGCAATGGACGTGCAATTATTGCGAGATGGCGGATGAGTGGGAGAAGTTGTGGCTGTGATGTGAGATGGAGTTGATTGCTGGTGGTGAGTGGTGGCAGCAGTTGCTGCTGTTATCCTGTTGTGGGCGAGAGAAGAGAGATGGCTGGGGTTGCGGTTTGTGTTGTGGGTGCTTCTTGGTGTATGCGGTGGAGCAGGGCGTGATTGGAGATTGGTAATGGAGGTTGGTTGTAGTTGTGGTGGGCAATTTTGGGGAAAAAAGGGAGGAAAAAAGTCATTAAGTGTCACATGATCAAGTCAACGTCAGAGAATTTTGGTCAAACTTTATATTCCGGCCTTAGGTAGCAAATTACAACAATTTTCAAAAATCAGGTAGTTAATTACAACATTTTTTTTAATAGGTAGTTTCTTACAAATTCTAGACTATAATAGGTAGTTTTTTCACAAAATTTCCTATTTTTTTATTAGGTTGTCTTACAAAATCTAAGTTTTATAAGGTAATTTTCGACAAAAAACTCTTTTTTTATATACTCAAATTAGCTAATAATCCTTCACGTGACATGTTTTTATACACAAATTAGCTAATATGACAAATAATTATATATAGGAAAATTTGTCAAGAATAAGTCAACCTTTGTCTGGTTCGCTCAAAATAAGTCAACCTTTCAATTAACTCAAAATAATTCAACCTTTATAGGGTATCCACTTTAAATGAGTCAAGTGACCTACAACCGGTTATTAACTGATTATTAATGTTAATTGTGACACGTGTCAGAATGTGGTTCGTCATTTTTCTAATAATAATTAATTAGGAATTATTATATGATTAATTATAAAAAAATCTATTAATTATAAAAATAAAATAAAAAACCCAACCTAACCCCCCATCACCCTCCCCTGCCAGCTCACCCCCCTCCCTTGCCAGGCCGCCGGTGGCCGGCGACCACAAAATTCCCCGGCGCCGACACCGACGACCTCTCCCCCCACCCACGACGCTCCCACCCAACCCCTTCCCCTTTCCACATTCCTTTCACCTTTCCCCACCCCGACACGACACCACTCCCCTTCACCCCCTGCCGGAAACGACCCCCCTCCCCCGTCTCCCTGCCGAAGTCGACCCCTCCCTCCCCTTCCCCACCGTCAGTCCACCCCCCAAATCCTTAAACCCACCCTAACGAAATCTTAACAAAATCAGAATCAGGGTTTAAGTATTTTGGGGTGTCGATTGACGGTGGGGAAGGGGAGGGAGGGGTCGACTTCGGCAGGGGGGTCGGGGTGGGAAAGGGGAACGGGAAAAAGTGGGGGGCATTGTGGGCGGCGGTCTGGCAGGGGAGAGGGGTTGGCGTTGTTTTCCTTTTTTTTTTAAATTTATAATTATTAGATTTTTTTTATAATTAATCATAAGATAATTCCTAATTAACTATTATTAGAAAAACGACGAATCACATTCTGACACGTGTCACAATTGACCTTAATAACCGGTTACAACAAGTTTTGACTCATTTAAAGTGGACACCGTATAAAGGTTGGATTATTCTGAGTTAATCGAAAGGTTGACTTATTTTAAGCGAACCGGGCAAAGGTTGGCTTATTCTTGACAAATCTTCCTTATATATATGCCCAACCACTAGCAATGCTCATCACATGAACCTGGGAAAGCCAAGAAGTGGCATAATGAGGGTATAAACACACCATATCTTATTTAGTTAGTTATAAGGGGAAAAAATAACAATAAAAAATATAATGAATAAATCGTACGGATTACTAAAAAAGTACAATGATTCAATATCTAATTAATAGGACAATTTTGCAATGGCCACAATAAAATTGGAAAGAGAGCTCTAACCACTTGAGCTATCCTTCACTCTCACATGATTGACTAAATAATTATTATATTCATATTTGTATAAAAATAAATAAAACTAGATGAAACCCGTGCGATGCACGGTTTGTTTGCATTTTTTTAAAATAATTTTTTATATATATATATTTATGTGCTAAAATTTGTTATATATTTAGATAAAATTCCTAATATCAAAAGATAATATTTTATATTTAATTAATTTAAATTGGAAAATCTCATTCGCCAAATTTGCTTATGTGTCATATATAACAAATAGATGAAGCCCATGCGATGCACGGTTTGTTAGTATTTTTTAAAAAAAATATTTTTCATATTTATGCGATTAAAATTGTTATTTTATTAGTTTTAAATATTAGATAAAATTTCTAATCTCAAAAGATAATATTTTGTATTTAATTAATTTTAGCTTTAAAATCTCATTAGTCAATTTTGCTTACGTGTCAATTGAATTATTTAATTGTAAAAGAAGTTAATAATCTCTTATTTAATTGGCTACAACTCAATATAATCCTACATGGCGCACTAAGAAAATCAAATCCTACGTGGCTCTCTAAAGTCTCAGGGAAAAACTTTCATATATATATATATATATATATATATATATATATATATATATATATATATATATTTATATATATATATATATATTAAATTTAGTTTTATTTGAAATAAAGTTAGTGATAAACAGATAAAAATTGATTGATTACTTCTAAAAGAAAGCCTTAAAGTTTATTTTCGAACCCGATCTTCCATTGATTCTCGTTCAATTCCGAAATTCGACTTCCATAGAATGTGAATTTCGTATAACATTAGTGTTGGGTGATATTTTAGTGGGAAGGATGATACAAAGTATAGGATAAAAAAGCTATAATTTGATTCTTGATGATAATACCAATTTAACAATGGTAATTTGCTGCTATATGTCTTCAAAAAAAAAAATTGCTGCTATACAATTAAGGAGATTGAGAGATTTGCTTTGTAGTGAAAGCGAAACTGCTTGTATTTGGCGACAAAAAAACAGATTTTTATTTTGGAAAATTTGCAAATTGCAGTCATTTAAAGTTCGTATTTTGCAAATTGCAGCCATTTAAAAAAAATTACAAATTGCAGCCTAAAAGTTCATATAAATTGTAAATTGCAGCCCGATTTAACTTTTTCATCGGTTTACTAGTTGAAAAATCTCCGATTAAGGTTTTAGGAGCCATTTTAGGCCTCATGGGACCGAATTAAGCTCGGAATTAGCAAAAAAATAACGCAAGTATCTCGTTTTATGTAACAAATATGTATCGATTTGTGGAAAACTGTAAATATGAGACACTTTCGTATTTTTTGCTAATTTCGAGCTCAATTTGGGCCCTTATGGGCTAAAATGACCCTAAAACCTTAATTAAAGATTTTTCAACATGTAAACAAATGAAAAAATTGAATCGGACTGCAATTTACAATTTATACGAACTTTTGAGCTTCAATTTGCAAAAAAAATTTAAATAGCTGCAATTTGCAAAATACAAACTTTAAATGACTGTAATTTGCAAATTTTCCTTTTATTTTTTATAAAAAACAAGCTGTTCTTTTTATAATAAAACAATTTTTTTTTTTTTAAATAGTCAACAGATAGATGAACAAGATATATTCTTAACATTTTAATGGCTTAGATTGAAAACAATTACAATGCCTACATATTTATTGTAACCATTGAATAGTCTTCCCTAATTAATAATGCAAATAATGAAATAAAAAGTTGTAATGAACAAAAATTCCAACTTTGCTCCCACTAGATTAACTAGTACCAATCAATTTGAATGACCACAAATTAAAGTTGACATAAAATCATATTTTAACCAAAATAAATAAATAAATAAATAAATAAATAATAAAGGAAGGAGTAAATTTATAATCAACACTAGGTTAGGTCCCGTGCCATGCACGGTTATTGACAAAAAAAATTATGTAAACATATACTTATCAGTAATCATATATTATAATATCTCGTTTTTAGTCATTAACTTTTGTCTATCTCAATTGTATCCTTGAAACGGATATTATGTTTCCTACATAAAAACTTATAGTAGAAGATTGTATTTTTTAAAAATATTTACAAAGATTATATTTTGCTACTCTATTTTCCATATCAATTAGTTAATTGAATGTGAAAATTGGAAAAAGGTATATATCATTTCTATTTATATAGTAATTATATTTTACAAATAATTTCCTTAAATAAATTTTCTATTAAATATTTTTTTAAAAAAAAATACTAAGAACATACCAGAAATTAACATGTGTTGGTGTGTCTTTTAGAGTTTTAGTATATAGTTATTGATGATTTGGTAATATATTTTTGAATTAAAAAAAAAATCAACATTTGGTAATATAATAAATTTCACATATATTTGAGAATTGTATATAAAGACTAATTTTTTTTAAGTGCATGCACGACTAGGTCAAGTTTTCCTATTATATAGCTAAGGTTGTTAAAGTAGCCATGAATACTAATCCATTAAAAAAAAAATTGCATGTAAATTTACAAAAAGGAAAATACGATACAAAACCCGGCTACAAATAAGCATTAAATTTACAAAAAAAAAAATGAATGTAAATACTAGGCACAAGAATTATTTTTGGCAACGTAGATGGTTCTTACCTCAAATTTTTCGTGAATCAAAGACGCAGTAGATATTCCATTGTTGAGCCCATGAACAACCCACATGTGAGCATTCTTCTTGTCCCACACTAAAACACTAAACACTAAAAGGGGGAGTGTAGTGGTAATGAAATCCCACATTGAAATAATTCAAGAGTTACCACCACAATATAAGGCTAAGGGGCTACTCCCCTCATTGCCATATGGTTTTGAGGTGGAACCTCCTTTGTCTTGTAAGTGGTGGACTTGCACTCTCCCGTGACGGGTGTGGCCCAGACCCGTATTTAATATGGTACCAGAGCCAGGCCCACGATCGGGGCCTTAATGGCTAAGGTATACTGGGCCAAACACTATGGACCCCCGGCCCTCACATGTGAGGGGGAGTGTTGAGCCCATGAACAACCCACATGTGAGCATTCTTCTTGTGCCACACTAAAACACTAAACACTAAAAGGGGGAGTGTAGTGGTAATGAAATCCCACATTGAAAGAACTTAAGAGTTACCACCACAATATAAGGCTAAGGGGCTACTCCCCTCATTGCCATATGGTTTTGAGGTGGAACCTCCTTGGTCTTGTAAGTGGTGGACTTGCACTCTCCCATGACGGGTGTGGTCCAGACCCGTATTTAACATCCATCTTTGTTTCTAATGCTTTGCCTAGCCGAGGAATCCACTAGAACTCGCACCAAGTTAAGGTTCATGTTTATTGCAGCCGTATGTAATGGTGTGTTTCCTTCTTGGTCCTGATGATTCCTGAGATCATATACTTATGTAATCCCCAACAAGTCTTTTCCTTCTTTGTAGTTCGGTATTATTTTCAAAAGATGCAAGATGGTCTTTCTTGAACCATCGCGTAACTCTGCAGACTGCGGGCAATGATAAAGTATGAGCTTAATGATCTGTATGTTGTAGGCTGAGGTGATTGATGTTAGGATATAATTATGTTAAGTAAGATATATTTTGTGAATATATTTGTATATATATTGTTAGGAGTTTTTGGCATGTTAGGTTAATGTTGTAAGCCTATATATATGTGTTTAATGGTAAAGGCTCATTAAGCCGTTTTCTCCTAAATTTCTTGTGAGTTTAACATGGTATCAAGAGCCCTCTAATTTAGAGATTTTTTTTACGTTCTTCCCTGATTTTTCCCAAACACAAACCCTAGTTTCTTCTTGTTTCAATTTGTGTGCATTCCTGGTTCGTGTGCTTCCGCTTTCTTTGTGTGTTCTGTATCTTTAGTTTCGGTGTGATGACTGGTGGTGAAACTTCGCCTCCGCCTCCTAAGGGTCCTCGTTATGAGCCTTTTTCTGCGTATTACCTTCATCCGAGTGAAGGTACGGGTGCGGTTATCAGTCCTATTATGTTGAAGGGAGATAATTATGAGGAGTGGTCTCGTTCTTTGCGTAATAATCTCCGTGCTAAGAACAAGCTTGGTTTTATTGATGGGATTATTGTCGTGCCGGATAAAACTTCTCCAGATTATGATCAATGGGGTATTGTTAACTCGATGCTCGTTGCTTGGATTGTGAATACCTTGGATGTTTCGGTGCGTTCTACTGTTCGTTTTCCCGACCATGTCAAATCCTTGTGGGATGATCTACGTGATAGATATTCTCTTGGCAATGGTCCTCGTATTCTTGAGTTAAAGGCGCAAATTGTTGATTGCAAGCAACGTGGAAGGCCGGTAGCCGTTTATTTTGGAGAATTGCGTAAGTTGCAGGATGAATTGGCTAGTTATTGTAAAATTCCCAAGTGTTCTTGTACTGCTGCCCCCGAGTATGCAAAGATCATTGAGAGTGAGTTGCTTCACCAATTTTGTATTGGTTTAGATTCGAAAAAATTTGGTAGTGTTGTGTCGACTTTGCTAATGATGGATCCTGTTCCCTCACTCAATGTGGCGTATGCGAAGGTTGTCTCTGATGAACGCAAGCAAACCGTCTCAGATGCTCATGATAATCGTCCGGAGAGTGATGTTGGGTTTGCTGCGTCTGGTTCGGCTCAAGGTCGGACAAATTGGTCGAGTGCTGGTGATGTTCGTATGTGTGACCATTGTGGTAAAAAGGGGCATGTAAAGGAGAAGTGTTATGACTTACATGGTTGGCCCGATTCCTTCAATTCTGGTGGGCGCGGTGGTCAGCGTGGTGGCAGGTCTGGCCGTGGGGGTGGCCGCGGCAGCCGTGGTGGACGTACAACAGATTCTGGTGGCCGTGGTTTTGCTGCGAATGTGAATGGTTCCCGACAGTCAGGTTCACAAGATGTTAATGACAATGATCGTGGCTCTGCTGCTACTTTGACTGATGAACAGTGGCAGCAATTTATGAGTGCAATTAAAAGTGCAAAGCCCACTAATTCTCTTCTGATCAGACTTCTCTTGGTATGTATAGTTCGAATGAGTGGATAATTGATACCAGAGCATCAAATCATATGTCTGGTGATTTGAATTTATTTTTTGATTTGTGTGATATTTTATCTCCCGTTGGTTTGCCTAACGGAAAAAGTACTACGACCATTAAAGAAGGAAAAATAAAATTAAGTGATGGTTTAATTTTAGAAGATATTTTATTTGTTCCGGAATTAAAATGTAACTTGTTGTCAGTGTCTCAATTATTAGAAAAACAACAATTTATTGTTCTTTTCACTAACAAGCTATGTACTATTCAGGACCGCACTTTGGAGAACCTGATTGGAGCGGGTGTGCTGTATAATGGGGTCTATCTCTTTCGGCCGGTTTGTGCTCATAATTTTCAAGCAAATTCAGTAGCAATCCCAGATGCAAGTATGTTGTGGCATAGGCGTTTAGGCCATCCTTCGATGAAAGTTGTTTTATCTTTACTTGGAGTAGTTAGTAGTAGTAAGAATAAAAAGTGTGGTGTGTTTGATTGTCATATTTGTTTTATGGGTAAACAACCCCGTAACTCTTTTCCTTTAAGTATGAATAAAGCATCTGGTTTATTTGATTTGATACATTGTGATATTTGGGGTCCAAGTAGAGTATCATCGAGTTGTAATGCTAAATATTTCCTTACTATTGTCGACGATTTTTCTCGTGCTACTTGGGTTTATTTGATGGTTGGAAAGTATGAAGTAGATAAATTAATTCGTGACTTTTATGCTTTAATCAAAACCCAATTTAATAAAAAGATTAAAGTGTTACGGAGTGATAATGGACAAGAGTTCTTGAGTTTGAAACCTTTCTTTGAAAAAAAAGGCATAGTACATCAAACTTTGTGTGTAGATACCGCTCAACAAAATGGTCGTGTTGAAAGGAAACATAAGCATATTTTAAATGTTGCTCGGGTTTTACGTTTTCAAGCTAAATTACCAAAATATTTTTGGGGAGAATGTGTTTTGGCTGCGGTTCATCTTATTAATTTAACCCCGACTCCTATTTTAAAAGGCAAGACGCCTCATGAATGTTTGTTTGGGAAACCCCCCTCTTATGATGAAGTGCGTGTTTTTGGGTGTTTGAGTTATGTTGTGAATAATTCTCGTGGTAAAGATAAATTTGATTCAAAGTCTCGTCGTTGTATATTTGTTGGTTATCCATATGGTAAAAAAGGGTGGAGGTTTTATGATTTAGAGACTCGTGAATTTTTTATAAGTCGTGATGTGCAATTTATTGAGGACAAATTTCCTTTTATTGAGTCATTTAATGAGTTAGAAAAAATACAGTGGGAGAATTATTTTAATCAAATTCAGTTGTTGGATGATGAGGATTATGTTGAAGAAATGCATGTGCATGGGGTTGACCCCACTGGTCGTATTAGTAATGCAGACACGTTGCATGAAGTTGCTCCTAATTTGAGTAATGGCAATTTAGGAGTAGCTACTTTAAGGAATATTAATGATGATGCAGAGGTGATTGGTGCTAGTAATGTGTCATCATCAGGTGCTAATGCTAATGCTCCTACTGTTTTGAGGGGGAGTTGTCTACTAGTGGTGAGCAGGTGGACAATAATTCTGCTTCTGATGTTGAGTTAGGTCGTGGTCATCTTACTAAATTTTCCTCTTCGAAGCTTCGTGGTTTTGTGACTAATACGGTGGTTCATCAGAAAATAGACCCCACTTCCTCGACAAACAGTATTTCTCCCGCTCCTCCATCACGTTCTTCAGGTAAACAATTCGATATAGCTTGTTATGTTGATTATAACAATTTTTCTATGAGACATAAATGCTTTCTGACAGCAGTTACAAAGGGAAAGGAGCCTTCCTCATTTAGTGAAGCTATGAAACATGAAGGGTGGCGTAAGGCAATGAAAGACGAAATTGATGCACTCGAAAGAAATGGTACGTGGACATTGGAAGACCTACCCCCAGGTAAGAAAGCTATTGGTTGTGGCTGGGTGTATAAAATTAAATATACATCTAAGGGTGAAGTAGAGCGACTTAAAGGTCGTCTTGTTGTGTATGGAAATCGTCAGGTTGCAGGTGTTGATTATAATGAAACTTTTGCCCCTGTAGCAAAAATGGGGACTATTAGACTTTTTCTTTCTGTTACTGCTTCTTTAAATTGGGAGTTGCATCAAATGGATGTTCATAATACCTTTCTTCATGGAGATTTGGAGGAGGAAGTGTATATGCAGCTTCCTCCAGGTTATAATTGTTCTACTCCAGGAAAAGTTTGCAGGTTGCGTAAGTCTCTGTATGGTTTGAAACAGGCTCCTCGACAGTGGTTTGCTAAGTTGTCTAATGCCTTGAAGTCTTATGGTTTCAAACAATCATATGCAGATTATTCTTTGTTCAGTTATATTCAGGGTAAAATCTCTCTGCATGTTCTTGTGTATGTTGATGATCTGATTATTGCGGGTTCTTCTCATGACGCAATTACTCGTTTTAAAGATTATTTGAGTTCTTGCTTTCATATGAAAGATCTTGGCGTGTTGAAGTATTTTTTGGGCATTGAAGTTGCTCGTGGTCCGGAAGGTATATTTTTATCAGAGCGTAAATATGCTTTGGATGTGTTATCCGAAGCAGGAATGTTAGGCTGTAAGCCTATTGATACACCTATGGAGCAAAACCATCGTCTGGCATATGCCGAGGGGGAGCCATTCTCTCAACCTGATCAGTATCGTCGCTTAGTTGGGTGGCTTGTTTATTTATCTGTCACTCGTCCAGAGTTGAGTTATTCTGTTCATACTCTTGCACAGTTTTTGAGTAACCCTCAGGTGCAACATTGGGATGCGGCAATCAGGGTACTTCGCTATATCAAAGGAAGTCCTGGTCAGGGTATATTGTTGCGTCCTATGAAGGACATGTGTTTAACGATTTTTTGTGATAGTGATTGGGCAGCATGTCCTTTGACTCGTCGTTCTTTGTTTGGTTATATGGTTTTTCTTGGTCGTTCCCTTGTCTCGTGGAAGACTAAGAAACAACCGACAGTTCTCGTTCTTCTGCTGAAGCTGAGTATCGTGCTATGGCCGTTACAACTTGTGAATTAAAGTGGTTGAAATCTTTGTTGTCATCTCTTGGTATTTTGCATCCCAAGCCTATGAAGTTGTATTATGACAGTCAATCTGCTCTCCATATTGCTAAAAATCCTGTTTTTCATGATCGTACTAAGCATAGAGGCAGATTGTCACTTTGTTCGTGATGAGTTGGTGAATGGTAATTTAGCTACTGCGCCTACAGGTCATGAGTTAGCAGATATTTTGACGAAGGCACTTGGGAAGCGACAATTTGGTTTTCTTCTTAACAAGTTGGGCATTCGTGATTTACATGCTCCAACTTGAGGGGGAGTGTTAGGATATAATTATGTTAAGTAAGATATATTTTGTGAATATATTTGTATATATCTTGTTAGGAGTTTTTGACATGTTAGGTTAATGTTGTAAGCCTATATATATGTGTTTAATGGTAAAGGCTCATTAAGCCCTTTTCTCCTAAATTTCTTGTGAGTTTAACAATTGATGCTGCCCTATGAAGAGGAGTTGATTATGTTGTATCGCCCATGCATGAGATACTACTATCTTTCTCTAGCAAAACTTTTATCATGTCAAGATATGCTAAACTTGCAACTTTTTTGTCCTTCATTAGTACATCTGTTGATTAGTTATAAAGCATGCAGATATTAACAAATTATACAAATCAAAGGCTAATAAAATAATTGACTTCATCATTTATGAAAATATTGATAATAATTTTTATGAAACTAGGGAAGCTAACACGCGCGATGCTCGCGCTATAACTAGTCATGTTCGGTAGCTTTTTTTAGTTGTTGGCTATATTAATGAGAAAAAAACATGTACTCTCTCCGTCCCTTTTTGATAGTCCCTTATGAGCATTTTTCACTGGAATTAATAAACACAAATAAGATTAGTTAAAGTACATTAAAAACGTAAATTGACATTGGGTATGCAAAAAAGTAGAGAGAGAAAATAATAAAAATACAAGGGAAAACAAAATTTACAAGAGAAAGTTGAATTTGAACAAATATTGTTGCAAATTGAAGGAAATTTTGGTAAAAAATTAATATTAATGGTAAAGCAAATGGGGTGAATATTTTGGGACTAAAATTTGTCCATAAGGGACTATCAAAAGGGGACGTAGGGAGTAAATAAATATTTTAGGGGAATAATTATTCGCACATTATTCTTAATAGTTTTAAAAAAGACAATTATTCATTAATAAAGGGAAAAACAATTAACTTTAATAAATGCAAAATAAATAGATGTACATATAATTGAGGGTTAACATGTAAATGCACATCATTTTGAAGGGTAAAATTGACAACACATTATTCATGCATGCGATATTTACTAGCTTACTTAGTATAATTCAAATAGGCTTAGTATAATATTAACTAGCTTAGTATTGTATGCATGTGATGCGTGCGAAATTTTTTAAAATATATGCCATAAATAAATTACTATTTAATGCGATACATCACCCTCCCACCCTCCCCCCCCCCCCCCCAAAAAAAAAAAAAAAACCCTCCCCTACCCCGAAAAGCTTCTCCCACCCTCGTAAAAACCTAGAACCCCTTCCCCTGGTTTCCCACGGGCCGCCCCTCCCCCCATCTTCAAAACCCTCGAGAGTGGGGGATGGGAAATAAAATTTTTATTCAGAGAGGTTTCTAGGGGCTTTTCGGGGGAGGGGTTATGAGACGGCTCAGTGGTGGGAGTAAGGTTTAGGAGAGTGGTGGTATGGTGTAGTTTGGGTATGGTGGCTAAGGAAATGGAATGGAAAAAACCTAAAGAGGCGGAGAATCAATTTAGAAGACTTTAATTTGGGGAAATGGGGAAGGTGAAGGGAACGAAAAAAAATGCCTAACAAACAGCATCAAAACAAGGGAATAGGGGCAATTATTTCTCTTTCCCATTAAATGAATACCCCCAACTAAATGACCCAGGCCTCAATCCTCAAAATAAAATACACTTGAAATTCATACTTACCAATAGGTTGGTGCATAGTTGCAAGGTGAAGGGGAGTCTCTTTAGACGTGTTGGTAACATAGACTAAGTCGGGATGCGTCTCTATTAACAATTTAGCAATCTCAACATTGGCATGAATAAGTGCAACATGTAATGGTGTGTTGCCCTCTATATTCTGCATCATGAACACCGGCTTCCCTTCCTTTTGGACAGTCTGCCCACATACATAATCATGAAGTAGCTTAAACATGTCCATGTTGCCGACCTCAGCGGCAACATGGACAGGGGTGTTTCCGTCTTTGTTCGCTTGCTCGAACAACTCATCACTGGCTTGTTTAGATATTAAGCCATTTAAAATCACTTCTTCTACAAACTCGAAATGTTTTCGTGGAATTGCTAAGTGAAGGATGTTATTTTTGTGCTTGGTTTGCTTTAGAAAATACTCATCAGTACCACTCTCTAGTTCGTTGTTTCGTGCATCATTTAGGAAGCTTACATTACCTAATGTTGCGGCATTGTAAAGCACACTATCCATTAGTAATAACACTAATAATTTAACTTACTACTTTTGCCTCTCTTTTTATTTTTTTTGAGTGTTTTTGCTATTTTCTAAATATGGTTTCACGTCCACGTACATTTTATAATACGTAATTCCTTAACTATTACTACTTGCATTGTTATGTAGCTTTTGTTCATCACCTTTAATTTCTTTTTTAACAAACAAGCTAGCTTCTGGTTTTTTAGTTATATATTTGAGTAGTTGATAAGCTTTACCTTCTTTAAACTAAAGAGACTTTGATTCCCTCTTAATTTTAAAGTGGTGAACATAACATTTTTCATCTTTAGTACAATACATTAGATACTTCTTTTATTTTAATAATTGCAATATTTGGAATTTTATACTGTTCATACACACTCCTTTAATTAATTGTCTTTTGTGATTTATATGTTATAAAAACTATAGTTATGTAGAATCTTATTATATTCATCTTACAATACACTTTCACAATAATATCAACTTATTATAATTTTTACAACAATACAACTTATGATATTCAAGTCAAATTATAAATTATGCATTGACAAGCGTGATGAAATTCCTAACGTTGAGATTATAAAAAGAGAAGGAAGTATAATATATTGAATCCAATTTAATAGATATTGTGTTAATTTACACTTCCTCTCATGATAGATATTGTGTTTAATTTACACTTCCTCTCATAACATGATTTGTAATAAGTAGTAATTATAATAATTATAAAGCTAATATCAAATGATCAATCTAATCTAATCTAAAAAAACATGACATGGAACTAAAAGCAAAATGATGATGCACAACACTATAGTTCTCTACAGCATCTTGCAAATAGATAATTAGTGCATTATCACGACGATTAGACGATAATGCACTTTTCCATGAATTCAGCAAAGGAGAGAAAAATATGTCCGTATTAAGCATAGCAATTAAATAGAAATCTTTTTTGAACTAGTAACAAGTGTTTTAAACTCTAGTCCTTATTAGAATGTTTAGTCCACTTCAATTTCCCTAAAAAATTTGTCCGTATTAAGAATAAGATACCAATCTAACAATTGTAAATTCTTTTTTGAATGTCCTTTTGTACTTTTAACTTTTGAATATGTCCTACATACAGCCAATCACTTCTATCTTCCTCTAAATATTCTTTGTTGCAAGACTTGCAACAACACTTGTGGGTTGGTCCACATCATTTCTTGTGTTTTATGATTTATTTATTGTACTTTATGTCTTTATTACAACCCATCAAACTAAAGACTTATGGAGTACATTTTATATGTGTCAATTGGAGTGTCTAAATCGGGTTAATTTATATGGGGCGAGTTTATTAAAAATTTAAATCACGCTAAATTGATGTATACATATAAGTCGAAATTACAATCGAGTGTTTTATGGATTGGTTCACATTGAAATCAGGTCAATTTTTAACACCACTATATATAATCTATAATTAAATCTTATATTCATATCCCTTACATCCTTCTAACAATAAAAAGAGGCTTTGTCTCAACTTTAATAATGTAAATGAAATTTAATATAATTATATAATATACAATATGACCATGTGAGAGTGTGAGCTAGATCTAATTAAATTCCTCTAAAGTTTTAATTTTCAAATACGACAGAGCAGAGCACAGTAAATTTCAGCAGAGCATAGAAGATTTCAATAGAGCAAAGTAGGGCTTCCACACACTGCAGAGCCAAGCAGATTTCAGAAGATGAGCAGAGAACAACAACTCAAAAGAACAAGACCTTATTGTAAAAAGAAAATTACAATGAGTGGCGAGTGATATTTTTGTTACAAAATTGTACTAAAATTATAGAGGACAACCTCTTGGAAACATAAAATATTTCCACTATTTCATGATAACTGACACGGTTAAAATTAATACATGTGAGTATGACCATCTATATATGCAATTGAACATTATTAACATCACATTAATATCTATTTAAAAATATTTTACACGAACTAATTGTTTTTCATACATTAATAATAATTTTTTTTTTTAAAAAAAAAAAAAAAAAAACCAAAGTTAGTATATGAATGATGATAAAACTCTAAATGTGTCCATTATTAAAGAACGGAGGGAGGACTTATATTTTAAAGATAATTGAAATAAATTGATAATAAAAATAAAATTTAAAAAAAAAAAAACAAAAACACAATCTTTACCCCTCTAACTAATTTGACTTTACCATACCTTTTTAAGTTTTTATGGTTTTAAATCTTATTCGTTCATTGTTTTTTATTTGAAATCCTTATTTGTTCACTTTTGAGTCATTATTGACATATTGCCAAACTTGCACATCTTCTAAAAAAATTGACTGGAATTTATATCTTTTACAAATTCATTAATGTAAAACTTGATTATTTGTGTTAAAAACTAATCGGAACCGATTTAAAAACAACTCGTTCAACTTTTGACTGATACATACATAATAATTTAGTATAAGTCAAACTTAAACTAAACTTGACTTAATTGAATTCATTTTATTCCAATCCACACACCCTAATTTGACACCTCTATTCATGATCATGCAATTAGATAGAATTCTACGAGGAAGTACTAATGTAGGTTTGATATGTATTTGCAAATACATATCAAACCTAAAAATATTGAAAAGTATGTAAAGCACATGGGGGTGAGAGAAAACGAGGAGAGAGATGAGCACGTGTGACTATTTTTAAATGTACACTGAAAGCTTATATAATATCATTCACTATGTACTGATATTATTTCTACACGTACTTAGTAACACTGAATGAATATACAGTACCATTGAATGAATATATACTGAATGTTCAATGATACTATTTGATCATCTAGTGATACTATTAATTACCCAGTGGTACACTTAAATTCAGCACATAGAGGTGAGAGAAAGGAGGAGAGAGATGGATGAATTTCATGCAAAATGTCTCTTATACCCCTTAATATGTATGTCCAGCAGGGCCGTTGCAATGATTTCGGGGGCCCTGTTCTAAAATGAAAAAATGGGCCCTTAATAATTTAAAAACATACAAAATTTTAATTTTTAACCCATTATTTACGCCATACACAATTAGATAACCCTTATATATTGGGAAGGTATTTAGCAGCTTGATAAGAATAATTATGAAAAATTAAAATTAATTGCTAAAATGCTTTTTCGTTGTTACGGAATACGAATAGTTTATTTTTAATTTTGCTGAAATTAACTTTTTTACGTTGATAATTCTGGAATGCAAAAATATACATTATAATTTCATGGAATGGAATTAATGTAATTGTAAAATACTAATTTGAATTGATAGAAGAATATGAAAGTGTTATAAATTAATTAAGAATTGAAAATAAAAATAAAAAATTAGGCCCTCTAATAATCGGGGCCCTGTGCTAGGGAGCACTTTACACTCCCTATTCTACACCCATGTGTCCAGGTACCTATCAAACCTCCCTTTAATAGGCCTCAGAATTCTATGTATTTAACTCTTTATTGACATGACAATAGTAAATCTGTAAATGTGCATCACATGACATGGAATAAAATAAAGGACATTAAAACAAAAAAATAACAAATAAAAAAAAAAAAAGTGTACCCATTGTGCTGTGCAGCTATTATTCAATAATTGTTTTTGAGGCAACGAATATTAATTACTTCAGAGACTTTTATACAAGAGATGAAAGGCTTACAAGTTATGCATTAGGCTTTTATAGAAAATCCAAAACTTGAATAAGAGTTTAACTTCAGAGACTTTATTTTCATGTTGGTTTGGTATTAATTATTTAATCAATAGTGAAAGTAACTTTTAAAAAGATGTTCCCTTTTTTTTAAATTGGCGATTTTGTACATGGTTTTTCTTTGTTTTCAATATAGGTGTTACGGTCCGGAGTTTGGACCCCGAAATGTGCGGCGCGCTCTAGCCTTTTGGTAGCAAGAACGCTAGTTTTGAGCGGAAGAGGTCGGGGCTTGTGAGCGAAGAGCAACACAAGCGGGCAATTAAACCAAAAGAGCACTCACGTCTATTTGGGCGACGGAGTGCGAGTGGTCGGGGCTTGTGACGACCGATACTTCAAGGCGGGCACAAGTGGGTCCTAACCACGAGTTCTTAATGCATCAAGTTGGTTAAAAGGGGAGCTATTATGCAAGTAAGACACAATAAGGTCTGACAACAAACAAACATAAAAGTAAAGCAACACTTGGTAGAAGTCTTTGTTTTACATAATGTCCTTCCAACGACAACTTCACTTGTTCTTAAGGGTCTCCCTATCACTAGTAGAAAAAATGCTATTTGTAACGCCCTATTAGTAACTGGCGTATATTATGCTAGTTACGAAAGCATCAATAGTAACCAACTAAGATAATGCCAGTTACAAATTTCATGACATTAGTAACCGGCGTAGTAAATGTCAGTTACTAATATGTGGTTTATCTTTGTTTGAAGTTTTATTAGTAACTGACTAAATAAATGTCAGTTACAAATATTAAGTCAAATAAAATTTGACTAAAAAGTTTGTAACTAGCTTACAAACGCCAGTTACAAATATTAAGTCAAAGAAACGTTGACCAAAACGTTTGTAACTAGCTTACAAACGTCAGTTACAAATATTAAGTCAAAGAAACTTTGACCAAAAAGTTTGTAACTAACTTACAAATGTCAGTTACAAATATTAAGTTATTGGAAACATTTTCTTTTAAACAAAGGAAACAATTTTTCATTGAAAATTATTTTTTAAGGGAATTTCTCGTTGAAATCTATAAAAACCTCTTTAACCAATATAAAATCCCTATGCACCCTTACTATGCCAAATTTAAGGTTCCTAATTAATAGTGATTTGCCCACTTTGCCCTTTTCTCCCCTTGCCGAACAACCCAATTCTCCTAGAATAAAAATCGTAAAATACAAAACTGTTAGCAAAGACAGGCGTTCTCTACAATTATATAAAACGTATTTCTGCTGGGGGCATTTTATGTCTTTATAAATAGAGAACCATCTCCTATGATAACCGTTCTCTACTGTTTATTACCTAAAAAAAAAAAAATCAATTAATTAATGGTATTTTTTTTTTTTTTTTTTTTAAGATCTTAGAATCACTTTACCCTCAATTTAATCTATTCGTGAAAGAGAAAAATATCCCACTCTAATATTCACTTTCATAGTTTCACCTCATTTACTCTGAAAGAACCGTCGGTCTCTGCACCGCCGAACCCACCGTCGCTCCCACTGTTGCACGCCTATGGTCATCGGCACACCGGCGCACCGCCATACCCACCGAAGCACCATCGCACTGCTGCACCGTTGCGCCACCACTGCACTTACTAGGTGAGTTTGAATTATTCCTCTTCTGTAGGAATTTGATTCGAATTTGTTAAAATAATTGCAGTATATATTCATCATTCGAATCATACAATTAAATTGTAGTTATAATTCAATCATATATTCCTTGAATTTCAGTATTTTGATTTGAAATTTAGGTAGATTAAAAGAAACTTCAAAGTTCTAATTTAGGGCAAATTATTCAATCGATTTTGTAGCGCAATTAATTCTATCAAATTTCAGCATTTTCAATCAAATTACACTTTTTTTTCGAACTACATTTTTTTTTTTTTATTGTCAATCAAAATGATTTTTGCCAAATTAATCTTACTGTGGTCGAATCTACAACCTTAATTAGAAAGAAATTTGAGGTTTAGGTTCTGGGTTATTTTAGCTATGCGTTATTGGATGGTTTTGGTATAAGCCTGGAGGCTGCTAATGCATTGAGTATCGTTCTGTTTTTGGTGTTTCTAAGTATTGAAATATGAATGTATCTTAATTAATTACATGTCTTTTTTTTTTTTTTTTTATTTTGCAGAAATTTGCCTTGTTCTGGTAAATATATACAAATATATGGAAGTTGCATAAGGGGTTACTCTCTGTCTCTCAAAGTGGACCCTCGAGCAAATTAGCAGGTAGCGAAGTATCTTTGTCCAGATATATATAGGATTTCAATTAGCAGTTGTGAAAACATTGCCCACTCGGGCCTTATTTTTTGAACCTTAATTATTGTTGTGACTGAATTTGTTTAAAGATTTTAGGTTATCATGTTTAATTAGCTCTTTTTTTTTTTTTTTTTACTTGCATGGCTTAATTGATGTATTGATCCCTTGATTGAGCTGCTCATAAACTTTACACGAGTGGCATCATTATCCGATGGTTGTTGTGTGATATGGAGTTATATTTTTTCTTGTAGTAGTAATAAATTGATAATATGATGTAGAATTTAAGGCATGAATTGAATAAGTAGTTACTTGATTCTAAATTAACTCCCTGATTTAATTACTTGGCTTATTGAGTAACCTTGTGTTTATGATCTCTTTTTTTTCTTTTCTTTTTTTATAATTTTTTTTTTTATTATCACTTGTTTAATTGCTTTGCTAGTTAATAAGTCCATGATTTTATCATTAGTATAAATAAATTTCTAATTTCATTCAAGGTCTAGAGAGTAGAGAGTTGATACAATAATAAAATAAAAAATAATAGATTCATAGGCTGTGTTGAACTAGTGAACTACTGGTCATCTACACATTTCCAAATCCTTTTGAGTTGAAGTTATAATTATTGTCTTTCTATCTATTTCTGCATTTATTGTTCCTTTTCATTTGTTCTTAAGTTATTTCTTCCAACTTTCCAACAGAACCCTTTTGCAAAGCTTGCTGACTAGAAACAATTAGTTGAGTTGAACAAAACATGGTATCAAATACTCATACTCTGTGCGTGTGTGTGTGATTGTGTGCGTAAATAGATGATTAGCTAGATATCTCCTATTTCCAAGACAAGGGCACAACATCTTTGACTAAGAACTCCAGCTTGAACTGCAATAATATGTACTCGGTTAATTTAATAAGCGTACAGCTTAGTTGAGTTGTCTTAGGAGGGTCAACAAATCTAAATTCATGAATCCATTCTTTTGTTATTTGTAGACAGATTGGCTGCAGCATTTTATATCTGATGATAGTGTATTGCTAGAGCATGCTTCCAATAGTCAATTTCATAACTAAATATAGAATGGAAAGTCAGAACTGAAATCAAAGCTGAATTTCAGAACTAAAGCTCAGAACTGAAAATCAGAACTAAAATCAGAGCTAATTTCATAGATGAATTCAGAGCTGAATTTCAGAATTAAAGCTTAGAACTGAAAATCAGAACTAAAATTAGAGCTAATTTCATAAATAAATTCAGAGCTGAATTTCAGAACTGAATTCAGAGCTGAATTTCAAAACTAATCTCAGATCTGAATTTCAGAACTAAATTCAGAGCTTTATTTCAGAATCTGGTTGCTTGGGTAAGATTGTTGTTTCATATGTTAGATTGGTCTATTGTTACTTGAGCCTTTTGTTGCTTTCATGTGATTTTGTTGTTGTTAGAGATGTTGCTTGGCTGTGAAGTATTACCTTCTTGCTAACTTTAAATGCATCTGATTTGGGTTGACCTTAGTCTAAATTGGCTGATTATATTGATTATGTTTGCATCAGCTTACAACTTGCCCTTAGGTTCGATATCTTAGAGTTTGAGAGCAAAGTTAATGATTATAATTAAAATCTTAGTCCAGATTCGCTTACTAAATATGGAGTGTTAAAATTAAAAGTTCCATGTCTTTTAGAGGTTAATACTTTCCTTTAAATCCATTAATTATTGTCCATGATTCTATTCTATGTCAGGGTCCTGCTTTTACTATCAAATCATGTGTTGTTTGAATCAGGGCTTATCTCAAACTATGGGCTGCTAGTGTCTGGCTTATGGAATATGGAAATAACAATTAAGCTTTGATAAATTGCCTTGAATATTTGTGCATCTCTAGTAATTAGGTTGTATATTTACAATTATAGGTCACATGGCTGCTGTTCTGAAGCTCTTTTGGCAATTTACTTAGGTGCCCAAAGGGCTTACCCTACCCGCTTCCCTACTATGTTTGGTTCCATGAAAGTTTGGAAATTCTTTTCTGTTGCTTAGTCAACACTGAATATTTCAAGTTTGGAAATTCTTCTCTGTTGCTTAGTCAACACCGAATATTTCTCTCTTTTATCAGCACAATTGGAATGCTGGTGATAATGCCCTGTTGCAGATTTTTTTTAAAGACTACTAAGCTTCACCAAAAAATTTGTATGCTGGTGAAACATCAAGGCATTTTGGAAGTTGGGTTCCATTGTCTTCTGCCCCTTTTCTGATGTTTTGTGGTGAAACATCTATAATTTATTTCAGTCCCTAAAACATAATAATAATAATCCTATTGAGTAGTCTAATAAACAATAAATTTTGAATGCTGCTCTAAAACTATGGAAGATATGTCCTAAACTCCTAACAGTGAATCTTGGTGTACCAGAACTCCTACAGCTTGCTCTGCTGCACTTTTGATTCTACAATGGCTGAGTGCTTTCATCATGAGAGGTATACTATCTTGAATTAATTATGTGCTTGTGAAGTAGATGGATTCTTGTTGCTTAAGGCTGAGATGGATACTCTTTTTTATAAAATTTTGATAGATTTGTGGTAAAAATAATGTACTTAAATACTAATTGTTACTATTAACATTAAGTTGTTTGCCTAATTTTCGGTAATGTCATAAATCTAAAGAGCGCTGTTCATCAAACCCCTTCTTTGCGTTTAGAATATCTTTTGTAAGCTTTGCTTCATATTGTCTTGCTGCAGTTTTTCTCTCAGCTTTTATTAATAAGTTAAATATGTCAGTTATATAATTTGGTTGCTACTTCTATATGGCCTTTCGTTCTTTTAATTTAAATGCTTCACTTGAATTTAACTGTGATATTCCTGTATAACCCTTTGCAACATCTTCTTGTTAGCTTACAGTCCTTTGGCTATGGGCATACTGTTTGGTAAATACTTTGGAGATGATAGAGGTCCTGCAGATGCTCGATTGAATCTTTTCAAAGGTATTTAGATTCTAATTTTAAAATATGACATCATGCGACTTGATTTATATGCTGTAATCTGTATGTTGATTTTTGCTCTTTTGGCAAGCAGGAAGATATTCAGAAGGGGAATCCAGGTATAGCCTGTCCAATGCTGCTACAAAATTAGCATATTCTTTTCAGCTTTGGAAGGACTTGTAACTCCTGTTAATCTGATAACATGTTCTTGCTCTATGTTGGTTACTATTTCTAAACTCAACATGCAACAACAACTAGTTAGATCATATGATGTACTTGGAACTTTTAGCTACCTCAGTGCTGAGAACAAGGCAGTCAAATGTTTAATACTTGTATTTCTTGGATATGCATGCTATGGAGCCTTGGCATTTTTGTGCTGACAACTTGAGTTGTTAATGTATTCACTTTTACTGCAGGAGTACCTTCATATAGCAGAAAAGTACGGCCTTCACCCAGTTTCTTTGGCAATTGGTATGCCATTTCTCCCATTTTCATTTCCCCCTTTCCTTTCTGGTGTTACGAAATTATGATGGTCTACATTTGTATAGCATGCAGTAACTTTAGTCAGTCCATCACTTTAATTCTTAGATGTAAGATTTTCTACTTATGGCAAATACTGACGTACAAATCTCTTTTAAGTATTGACTTCTGTTTGGCAGCTTTTATTTGAAGCACCCCCTTGTAGCAAGTGCTGTTTTAGGAGCAACCAAGATATGGCAGCTTCAGGAGATTGTTAATGCATTTCGTATTGAGTTATCAGCTGAAGTAGTTGCTAAGATAAACAAGGTTCATTCAAGATTTCCAAATCCATGTCCCTAGGATTGGTAACGTGAGATAATATTTTTTTTATTTAGATTAATTAATTTTTGGCCCTAAATTTATGGCTTTGCTTGTAACTTATAAGACTTGTAAGTGTGTGCATCTTTGGACTTATAAACCATGGAGTTAGCTGTTTTGGATTGAATTGTAACAGGTTGTAATCCATTTAGTAGGATATACTACCATTTTGTATTCGAATCAAATATTTATTATAAAAAAATTATTTATTTTATAGTAACTGACGTAATCTAATGCTAGTTACTAATAGTAATTTTTTTTTTTAAAAAATAATTATTATATTCATAACCGGCGTTAATATTTGCTAGTTAATAATAATACCATAATTGTAACCGGCGTAACTTAATGTCAGTTACGAATAGTATATTTTTTAACTTGGAAAATAGACTTTTTGTAACTGACGTTAGGTTAAGCCAGTTACGAATAGTACATTATTTGTAACTAACATTAGCCGGTTACGAATAATATTCACTAGTTGTAACGGTGGCATTCGCAACCAACAATGCCAGTTACAAAAAGTCAATTTCGCCAGTTACAAATAGCACTTTTTCTACTAGTGTATTGATCCGTCTTGCATTTTTTGCCGCCATTCTAGCAAAACTACAGAACATTTGTTTCGGGAATGTCCTTTCTCTCGAAACCTTTGGGTCAACAATTCCAGTATCCATCTTCCTAGATTGGAATCTTCGGTTCCTTTCCATAGTTGGGTTTCGAATATCATTTCTGATTATGCTAAGGTCAAGGACTGGTTGAATTTGTACTTCTTTTTTGGAATTTGCTGGGCAATTTGGTTGACAAGGAACAATGCCAGGTTTCGATCGGCGGTTTATTCCCCCCAGTCTGTCATTGATTTGGCTTATGATTGGTGTGATAGAAGTAAGCGGGCTCGCGAGCTTCTGGGCTAACCTGTTGGTATTCCTCCTGGTTTTGTGGTCCCTCAATTGTCTCAGGTTCTTCGAAGCGATCTATATTCTACATGTGATATTTATATGATGTTCGATGGTGCCTGGGAGCAAGGAAATCATAATGCTTGTACATGTTGGTGTTTCTGGGATTCCTCTTCTTCCCAGTATTTTGGGGGTGGTGCTAGAGCTTGTGTTACTAGTTCAGCTCTCCATTCTGAGTTATTAGCTTGTCTGTATGGGCTTAGGCATGCTTCTCAATAGGGGATTACTCGGATTATTTTGTTCACGGACTGTATGGCTAATCTTCAGCTGCTCGCTGTTCTTCAAGCTAAGGATATTTCTGTTATCTGGGTTTTGCAAGAAATTTGACATGTTTTATCCTCCTTTAATTTGTGGTGTGTCACATAGTCTCAAGGGCTTCAATTGTAGAAGCTCATGTTCTTGCTGGGGCTGCTAGGCGCATGGAATTACGTTGTTTTCGGTTTTAGTTTTTTTGTATGTTCTCTTTGTCAAAAAAAAAAAAAAAAAAAAATTAGAGACCAATATCATCAATCTTCTATATTTTAATTTTTTTTTTCTTCTTGGTTTTGTCTTTGATGGGAGAATGATTTATTGTTTAATAATTTTGATGTAAGAACCAAAACCTTACAAATGATTTATTGTTCAATGATTTATTATATTACATTAACAATACAAAAATCTATTAATCTAGTCTTTAAAACTATGTATTGCAAATAATTTAATGGAGTGTTCAAATCTATAAGACTACTAGTGAGAGAAAATCTCAAATCCTAGAGTTGATACACATACAATTATTGTTTTTGATCCCTACATACTATATCATTAGAAATTTGACACATCATAAAAAAGGGAAGAAAACTAGGAGTCAAATATAAATTGAATTCAAATGGAACTTGGACCCATAATTTTAACCAATAAAAACATGACAAATTGTGGTTGAATGTAGGAACCACATACAACAATTGTATGGGTAGCCTTTACCGGAGATAGGTTATCTAAATTAAAGCATAATATTTACCGCTTTGACTTCTTTTATTATAAAAAGAGACTTTCAAGGTTAAAAATTAAAAAAAAAAAAAAAAAAAAAACTACTCCGTAAAATTTAAGGGTAGTAAACTTCATTACATGAAATAATTGTTTTTCAATTTAAACACCACTATTAGGTCTGTCAATTTCACAAGGTCTGACGAAAATCCAGCTGAACACGCGGATTCATTTATTATGGGTTTTGATTTTTTGAACAAAAATATATGACACAAAACTCAATTTAACCCAAACTCTTTTAACCCATAAACTAGATGCCCTAATAAATAGTAAATTTATAATTAAGTTTGATCAAAATTAGTAAAAAGGATTAATGTTAAACAATACGGATTATTAATAAGTGAATGAAATATATACGAAATAATAATCTATATGATCTTTCATTAATATATTTAAAATAAGCATGTCAAATTTAAATTTGGAGGTTATGCATATGAAGAGTTTTTGATGAAAATTAAACATTATAATAGAGAATGAAAGTTATAGAATTAAATTTGGAGGTTATACATATGAAGATTCTTTTTTATTTTTTATTTTTTTTAAAAGTTATAGAGTTTTAATTAATGCCGATGGAATCAACTTATATTGGGGAAAGACGTGACATGTAGGATTCCACCTCACACACATGTGTCGCCTAGTCATGTTGTGGGAAGGGTGACACATGGCGGGACCATGTTGTTCCCTTTGTTTTAATAATATTATTATAGATATACAGGTCAAATCTGATTTAAATACAACCCGAGTTGACAACCCGTTGTTATGGGAAAAGAACACATCCATAACCCTTATAAAAGCCAAATTGGGTTGAGGAACTTTTACTTTTAGCAAAATCCTTATGAACAGTGCTAGGACGTTTTTTCCCCTGCCATAATTTTTTTTGTTCTTGCTGAATGCTTCCCTTCCGTTTTTGCCCTCGTGATTTCTTAAGGCTTTTTTCTTTACAAAAAGTCAAGCTTCCTTGATGTGCTGGCAGGTTATGGAGGCAAATATGTGGTTGCAGGTTCAAGAGGTGGCAGATTGAAGACTTGTACACGTTGGTTAGTGAAGGCAATTAAGATTAATTCAAGGCACCTTAGCTGTTAATATAGCTAATCAATATCATTTCTGGGTAGCTTAGCTTAGTTGTTTGGTAGGGTTAGTCCATAAAAAACACATATTATGTAGTTTGTTTAATTGTGTTATTGCTAAAGGCTACTGATTGTTGTCCTTTGTTTACTTATGATTTTGGTTATGCTTATAATCTTGTATTAAATTGCATAATTATATTGGTTTCTGCTCGTAAATGTACAAAATGATTTTTAAATTGTAATTAATTTGTTCTTATTAATAGATTTGTGTTATATATAATAGCTGCTGAGGTTTTTGGTTAGTTGGTTGGATTGGAATTGATTAGTATTTATCGTCAATTACATTATCATTGGTCTTTATTAGTTTCAAAATTACATTCTGAGGGGTGATATATCCAATTTATATAGTGTTTTACCCCCGTCCCACGGTCATAATTAGTAGTGTTTTTGGCTCTTTAGAGCCACTTTTATGACTAATTTGTGTTTTCTAGTGTTTTCGTAGTTTTAGTTGAGTTTTACAGGAAATTGCACTTTTGGAGCATTTTCCCGGGTTTTCATGGATCAACTACGGAAGTTAGAAGGACACGACCACTCTTGAAGCCCAGGATCGGTGAGAGCCGGTGATTAAGGGCTCGGTATGAGATACCGGGGCTATTGGATCGATTAATCAAGACCCGATGAGGAAATCCAGATTGGGCCGAGGAATTGAGCCCAATCAAAATCCAAGCCTCGAAGAAGAAGACCGGGCCCGATCGGGCAAGCATACGCCCGATCGGGCGGATGCGCGCAGAAGAACCCTCAAGGAAGAGGCGCGCCCGATCGGGTAAGTGTAAGCTCGATCGGGCGCGGCATACCAGCAGGGCGTTGTAAAAAAAGGCGGGCCTGATCGGGCGGCCTTAAGCGCGTGTTTTTCTTAGAGCTGATTAGGTTAGTTTTAATTTTTGTTTTGAGAAAGGTTTAAGTACGAATAATGTACGTAAATTCTAATTACCTTCTTCTTTAGATTTTCTCTCTCTACTTAGGATATTTCTCTCTCTTAAATTCTCTCTCAACTTTTGTTCTTAATTACTTTCATTAATCCAGATTTCTTTTGGTAACAATTTCTTCTCTCTTAATTTCAGTTATTTTATTTACTTCTTTGTTATGCCTTGTTTTATTTATTTGATAAGTTTAGTTATGATGATGCTTGAGTAGTTTTATTTCTAGGATTTATGGGGATCTAATAAATGATATGAAGGGGTAATTTTGTGATAGTTAATTATCAGTGCTTGGTTAATTTCCTATTGATTGATTTAATGCTATGCAATTAGGTTTGGCCAGATTTAATTGTATGAGTTTAGTAATATTAATTCGAGATTCGACATATGAGAATTGATGTTTAGGCTTAGTTTCAATAGGCGGATTAATTTATAAATGGTTAAGTCGAGATTCGACAGATGAGATTTAATACCGGTAAATTAACTCTGTGATTATAATACGTAGCGAAATCCCTTTATAATCTGATTAATCAATGCTTGATGATTGCTTATTATGATTTGCCCTGGAATATTTTTTATTAGTGAACCTATGCCCTAGGTCTTTTAATATTTAATATCTCCCTACTTTATTTCCTTCAATCTTATTCCTCGTAGTATAGAATTTATTTACAACAATATTGGTTACTTTGATAATTTAGATTATAAAAATTAATTAGGAGTAGAAAGACTTGTTTCCCTGTGGAGTTTGACCCTACTTCCCTATCTACTTTAGTTAGAGGACTTAGGTAATTACTTTTGATTAGGGGATACGACTTTACCCTGTCAAAATTTGGCGCCGTTGCCGGGGAAACGGTTTTATTTTTATTTTCTGATTATTTTTGTAGTCTAGATTATCCCCTTTTGTCTTAGAGAACATTAGTTCTTTGAGGCAATTCTCATATTTGTCTTTTAGTTCCTTGTTTATGCCCAGGTGTTCCAGATCAGGTTACATACCATTCGATCCTGAGATCGAGCGCTCTTTTCATAGGCAAAGGAAAATCTATAGACAAATTCTGGCGGGTTCTGAGGAGGACAACAGTCGAAGAGATCCTCTCTCTGATTCTAGTGACACAGATATTCCTTCAGATTCAGAATCAGAGATGACGGCCCAGAAGAAACTCAGTGACTACTCGCAGCCGAAGCTCACAGATTTCCCGCACCTTACTCCCACTCCGGCACTAGATGAAGTTCAGTTCGAAATCAAGCCCCAATTTATCACTATGATAGAGAGGAAGCAATTTAGTGGAGCTAAGTGTGAAGATCCTAATCTTCACATCGCAGATTTCTGCCAGTATTGTAACACCATTAGACAAAGTCGGGGTCACGCAAGACCAAATTAGGGAGATTCTTTTTCCTTTTTCATTATGTGGCAAAGCTAAATTATGGTTTAATGGTTTCAATAGAACTGCACTTGGTATTACTGACTGGGAAACTCTTGCTTTGAATTTCTATAATAAATACTATCCTGTAGAGAGAACAACAGTACTAAGGAGTGCTATTCAGAACTTCGCTCAAGAGGCCGACGAAACGCTATATGTGGCTTGGGAGAGGTTCAAGGACCTACAAAGAGAATGCCCCCACCACAATCTAGCACAATGACAATTGATCCAAGCATTCTACAATGGACTTGGAAATTCTTCTAGATCAGTGCTAGATTCTACGGCCAGTGGGAGGTTCATGAATTTAAATGTGGACGATGCAGGACAGGTTATCGAAGACATGGCGATACACAATTCTCAATATGGGAATCCGAGAGGGTTTGCAAATAAAGGAAAACATAATGTCGATTCCGTATCCTTTTTGCAAGCTCAATTAAAGTCTATTTTTCAAAAATTAGTTAATCTTACTGTTGCTCCTAACTCTATAGCTAATGTTTCTGTTTTTGCTAACAATGAAGCTTTTTGTGAAAATTGTGGAATTGTAGGGCATTGGGAGCAAGATTGTAGGAGCTCTATGGAACAAGTTAATGCCTTTCAAACCTATAGGCAGAATAACCCATGTTCCAATTCCTACAATGCCGATTATAGGAACCATCCATATCTTTCATACCGGAGCACCAATGTACAAAACCCTCCACCTCCACAACAACCACAACAGCAAACCCCACCACAACAAAAATATTACCACCCTAGTTCCGGCCAGAAAAGCCAAGCATCATCCTCATCATCTTCCGACCCTGCCATGACAGAAATTAGAGCAATGCTTGCCAATATGCAAAAGCATATGGAGAGTAGGGATGCGCAAATTGATTCCATTTTAGCCCATAATAAAATCATGGACAATCAAATTGCACAATTTTCATCTACCCTACAATCCCGTTAGCAGGGAGCTCTACCATCACAACCTATCCATCCTACAGATCATGCCAATGCAATCACTATAAGGAGTGGTTCACATTATGATGGACCTCCTATGCCGAAGGAAGATAGACCAGTTCCTGATCTAGATTCCTCTATACCAAACGCTAATCCTGCTAGCCCTGCAGGGCTACAAATAGATACTAACTCTACTAATGTTTCTGTGCAGGGTAAATCTCAGGATAAGGGAGGAGATGTGCAGAGCCCAGTTATCAAACTTCCATTCCCTAATAGACAATTGAAGAGTAAGTTTGATAAACAATTCGGTAAGTTCTTAGAGGTTGTGAAAAACCTGCAGGTAACAGTTCCTTTTACTGATTTAATCACTCAAGTTCCTGCTTATGCTAAATTTATGAAAGACATTCTGACTAGGAAAATGGCCTTTAATGAAGTAGAAACTGTAGCTTTCACAGAGGAGTGTAGCGCTTTATTGCAAAACAAATCCCCTCCTAAATTAAAGGATCCCGGTAGTTTTTCTATCCCTTGTCATATAGGGAATGTTTTTATTGATAAAGCTTTGTGTGATTTGGGTGCTAGTGTCAGTGTCATGCCATCGTCTGTCTGTGCTAAACTTAATATGGGAGAATTAAAAGTTACTAATATAACTTTGCAAATGGCAGATCGTTCGGTAAAATACCCTTTAGGTATTTTAGAGGACGTCCCTGTCAGAGTTGGTAAATTTTTTATTCTTGTTGATTTTGTTGTGTTAGACATGGCAGAGGATACGCAAATACCCATTATATTAGGTAGGCCTTTTCTCCTTACTGCAGGAGCAATTATTGATGTTAAAAATGGTAAACTAACCCTTTCTGTAGGTGATGACAATGTTACTTTTAATTTAGGGAAAGTTTTGAAAGGGCCTATGCTAGAGGAAAATTGTTGTTATATTGATGTAATTGATACAATGGATGATATTTGTGATGATAGGTTGCCACAGGTTCTTGCGAGGGATCCCCTAGAGGAAGTTCTCTGTGGGAATTTATCTAAATACAATGCAAGCGTTTGGGGTAATGAGGTACAAGATATTCAAAAGGCTCTTTCCTTAAAAGAGTTAAGCCCCAAGGAAACAATGAAGGTAGTAAATTTAGTTCAGGAATCAAAACCTGCAGAGGTCAAGAAATCTGAGCTAAAACCTCTCCCTTCTCATTTAAAATATATTTTTCTAGATGAGCAGGAACTATACCCCGTGATCATCAGTACTGCACTTAATGACCTACAAACTTCCCAAATTCTAGGGGTTCTCAAAACCCATAAGAAAGCTATTGGGTACAGTATTGATGATCTCAAGGGTATTAGCCCTGATTTTTTGTATGCACAAGATACATCTAGAGGACAACTATAAGCCCTGCATTCAACCCCAACGAAGATTAAATCCCAACATGCAGGAGGTAGTCAAGAAGGAGGTTATGAAACTACTTGATGCAGGTATTATCTATCCTATTTCTGACTCCAAATGGGTAACTTCTGTGCAGGTAGTGCCTAAAAAGGGTGGGATGACTGTGATAACCAATGAAAAAAATGAATTAATTCCCACTAGAACTATAACAGGGTGGCGTATGTGCATTGATTATCATAGATTAAATATTTCCACTAAAAAGGACCACTTTCCTCTTCCCTTTATAGATTAAATGCTTGAGAGGTTAGCTAACTATAAATTCTTTTGCTATTTGGATGGGTATTCGGGATTTTTCCAAATTCCGATTCACCCTGAAGATTAGGAAAAGACAACTTTTACATGCCCTTATGGCACTTTTGCATATCGTAGAATGCCTTTTGGTTTATGTAATGCACCCTCTACCTTTCAACGTTGTATGATGAGCATTTTTTCTGATTTCATAGAGTCTATTAAGGAAGTCTTTATGGATGATTTTAGCGTGTATGATTCTTCATTTGATTCATGTTTAATTAATCTCGCTAAAATTTTAAAACGATGTGAAGAGTGCAATTTAGTTCTAAATTGGGAAAAATGTCACTTTATGGTGACAGAGGGAGTAGTTCTAGGTCACATTGTATCTGATAAGGGCATACAAGTAGACAAAGCTAAGATATCAGTGATTGAGCAATGACCTCCCCCAGTTAATATTAAGGGAGTTAGAAGTTTCTTGGGTCATGCGGGGTTTTATCGCCGCTTTATCAAAGATTTTTCTAAAACTGCTAAACCACTGACTCAGCTTTTGCTCAAGGATGCTCCTTTTATTTTTACTGACGAGTGTCTTGAGGCTTTCAACAGGATTAAGCAGGCTTTGATATCGGCACCCATCATATGTGCTCCCGATTGGAACCTTCCTTTCAAGATCATGTGTGATGCAAGTGACTTTGCGCTAGGAGCCGTGCTCGGACAGAGAAAGAACAAGGTTTTGCATGCTATTTATTATGCAAGCAAAACTTTGGATGAAGCCTAAGTCAACTATGCCACTACGGAAAAGGAGTTTCTTGCTGTTATTTATACTTTAGAAAAATTTAGATCATATCTTGTTGGTTTTAAAGTCATTGTTTTTACTGACCATGCAGAATTAAAGTACTTGATAGCTAAGGCGGAATCAAAGCCAAGGCTACTCCGATGGGTTCTCTTGCTCCAAGACTTCAACATCGAAATAAAAGATAAAAAGGGAGCAGAGAACGTAGTGGCAGACCACTTGTCACGTATCAGGTATGATGAGGGTAAGGATTCTCTACCTATAGATGATTCTTTCCATGATGACAACCTTTATGCACTTGTAGAGCAACACCCATGGTACGCGGATTTTTCTTATTATTTAGTGGGTGGTACTCTACCCCCTGACTTGTCCTACCAACAAAAAAAGAAATTCCTTTCGGATGTTAAAACATTATTTTTGGGATGATCCTTTTTTGTTTCGTGAGTGTGCCGATGGATTGTTTCGCAGGTGTGTTCCCGAATGGGAAGTCCACGGTGTGCTTACTAGTTGCCACACCTCACCATATGGGGGACATCATGGCCCCACTAAAACGGTGGCCAAGATCAATGAGTCGGGTTTTTATTGGCCTACGATGTTTAAGGATGCTAACATTTTTGTGCAGGCTTGTGACTCTTGCCAGAGGACTGGCAACATCTCGCGGAGGCATGAGATTCCCCAAACCGGAATTTTAGAAGTTGAAATTTTTGACGTTTGGGGTGTTGATTACATGGGACCGTTCCTTTCTTCAAAAGGGAACCTCTATATCCTTGTCGCCGTAAACTATGTATCTAAGTAGGTCGAGGCCATCGCCACTCCTACCAATGATGCCAAGGCGGTCCACAGACTTTTCAAGAAGACACTCTTTCCAAGATTTGGCGTGCCTAGAGCAATAATAAGTGAGGAGGATCTCACTTTCATGAACGGAAGGTAGACACCCTCCACAAAAAGTATGTTGTCTACCATAGGACAGGTCTAGCCTACCACCCCCAAACTAGTGGCCAAGTTGAAGTTTCTAACCGTGAGATCAAGGCCATTCTAGAGAAGGTGGTGGCAAAGTCAAGGAAAGATTGGAGCGACAAGTTGGATGACACCCTTTGGGCGTACAGAACTGCATTCAAGACCCCTATAGGTACTACTCCGTATAGACTCGTGTACGGTAAATCATGCCATCTCCTAGTTGAATTGGAATATAAGGCATATTGGGCTATTAAGGAGCTCAATTTAAATGCCAAAGTAGCGGGCTCAAACCTCATGGACCTAGCCTATTTAGGGAGCATAAACTGGGTGCAACCCGTGGGAGTTGACACTTGGTGGATAGTCCACCAACAATCGGGTAGGAGGGACCACTACAAGAAAACAGCAAAATTGCGACGGAAAAAATTCGTCGGAACTTATCCAAATTCCGTCGGAAACCTTCTTTCCGACGGAATTCCGTCGGAACCGGTCGTCGAAAAACGCTTTGTAGGAAATCGCACATTTTACGACGAAAATTTCGTCGTAAACCTTCTTTCCGACGGAATTTACGACGGATATAACTTCGTCGACTTTAAATTGACCTTAACTGGCGGTCCGTCGCAATTTTCCGATGGGAAAAGATCCGTCACAAAATACATATTCCGACGGAATTTTTCGTCAGAAATTGTATTTTGCGACGGAAAATTCCGTCGGAATTTGTTGGTTGTGAGGAAATTTTCAGTCGGAATTAATATTTTTGCGACAGAAAGTTCTGTCGGAATATGTATTTTACGACGAAATATTCCGTTGGAATGTTTCGTTTTGTGAGGAACTATTCCGTCGGAATTTTTTTTTTTGCGATGAAATATTCCGTCGGAAAGACCTTCCAGCCCGCAAGAAATTTCTATAAAAAAATGCATTTCCAAACCTGAATTTTGTTTATAATAAATCGACAAAAAAATAAAATGCATTTCAAAACCTACGAAATTATATTTATTTACATATATATATAATAATTATGTCCTAGTACAAAAGGTAGTCCATATTTTGGTATCTATACCAAACAAAAGCTATGTTAGAGTGAATCTATGCTAGACTAAAACTAAGCTACGCAATCGCCTGGAAACCCTGGCCTGCTCCACCACTACCCGGGTCGTCCCTTGGGTCTCGATGCTGAGGATGAATGGTGGAACATGAGTCGTTGTTGGTGAAACGACTCATCATCTCATCCATACTCTCCTTGTAAATCCTCTCTATTTCAGCTAGTGCTGTCAAATTTCAAACCGAAACCGTTTAACTGCCCGAAACCGACCGACCCAAATGAGAACCGAACCGATTAAAAACCGATTTTGTAAAACCGAAAACCAACCCGGACCATATTTAAGTAAACCCGAAACCGAATCGATCCGAATAATGTCTAACCGTATAAGAACCGAATCCGTTAACAAACCTAACTAGTTCTAAACCGAACTGTAATCAGACCAAAATGAAAAGGAACCGAACCGTTTCTAACCTGAAACCGTTTGAACCGAGGTAAAAACCGTTTACACTGAACCGTTAACAAACTGCAACCCGTTTGCACCGAACCGTTTATAAACCGAACCACTTACAAACCGAACGGTTTATAAATCAAACTGTAATTTCGACGTCACAATAACTCATCAAATCATGATTATGACACATCAATTAGTTGATTGAATAAGAAGCAGCTAATAATGTGATAGTAAAATAATAATAATTTATTAATACACTAAACTTTTATAATCTACGTTACTTCGTAATAAACTAGTAAGATCAGTATGACTAAACTTGAAATAACATGATATGTATTTTTGAAATCGATGAGAATTTGTATATAATATAATGCTTAATGCCTAAATATGAAGTGATGAAGTCTCGGCTTGATATAAAACTTGTTAACCAGCGAAAGGTTAGCAAGTACTATGAAACTTCAAACCAAAATCGTTTAACTGCCCGAATCCAAACGACCCGATTAAAAATTTCAAAAAACCGTTCCGAACCATAATTTAGTAAACGTGAACTGGAACTGATCCGAATAACGTTAAATCTTATAAAAGGCAAACCCGTTAACAAATCGAACCAAAATAAAACTGAACCGAAAAAGAACCAAACCGTTTCTAACTCGAAACCGTTTCCAACCCGAAACTGTTTGAACCGATATAAAAATCGCTTACATCGAACCGTTAACAAACTGCAACCCGGCTGCACCGAACCGTTTACTTTCCGAACCATTTACAACCCGAACCGAATTAAAACCGCGCAAGAATAAACCGAAACTGAATCGAATCGAGAACTATTTAAACCGAACCGAAACCGACCCGCGAGACACTTAAACCGATTTCAAACCGACCCGATTTAATACCGAACCGATTTCAAACCGAACCGAACTCGAACTGTCAAACCGTTTTGACAGTGCTAATTTAAGCCATTCGGGAGTCAATTCGCCTTTGCATCTCGGCTGCCATTTGAGATTGGAGAGCTTGCGCCCTGTGTTCCATCTGGTCTTGCATCTGAGAAATGACAGACGGCGTGTATTGCTGTGAAGAAAGGGAAGCTCGACCCATCCGGTTGCCATAGTAGAGCTCTGCACTTTGGCCAAGTCCCTTCACACGCCCCTTCTTATTGCGCCCACCCACCGTCTCCCAGTACAACTCATTGGGACTCTTCTGAATCCCCTGACTCCTTGTTTCTTCGAGCTTCTTCTGGTAGGTCTCCTACAAAATATGGAAGATAATAAAAAAATGTTAAAAAAACAACCAACAATATAAGGTAAGGTTTCTTATTCTTGATTATTCAGTTGCATATTTGGCCTATATGGCTGAAATTTGAGGTTCCTAAGGATAGAAATTAGGAAAAATAAGCACATATGTCAATTTTCGACCCCTACTCATCCAAATTCATCCAAATTTGGCCTATATGGCTAAAACCATGCCTATTTTCTATGTTTTCAATCAAATGGACTCGTTCTTTCTTCTAGCATTCCAAATTCAATAACTTTTAGGTGTCTAAGGATAGAAATTAAGAGAAATAAGCACATATGTCAAATATCGACCCCTTACTCATAAAAAATCATCCAAATTTGGCCTATATGGCTAAAACCATGCCTATTTTCTATGTTTTCAAACCAATGGACTCTTTCTTTATTCTAACATTCCAATATCAATTACTTTTAGGTGCCTAAGGATAGAAATTAAGAAAAATAATCTCATATGTAAATTTTCGACCCTTACTCATCCAAAATCATCCAAATTTGGCCTATATGGCTAAAACCATGCCTATTTTCTATGTTTTCAAACCAATGGACTCGTTATTTCTTCTAACATTCCAATATCAATTGCTTTTAGGTGCCTAAGGTTAGAAATTAATAAAAATAAGCACATATGTCAATTTTCGACCATTACTCATCCAAAATCATCCAAATTTGGCTTATATGGCTAAAACCATGCCAATTTTCTATGTTTTCAATCAAATGGACTCGTTCTTTCTTCTAGCATTCCAAATTCAAAAACATTTAGGTTCCTAAGGATAGAAATAAAGAAAAATAAGAACATATGTCAATTATCGACCCTTACTCATCCAAAAATCATCCAAATTTGGCCTATATGGCTAAAACCATGCCTATTTTCTATACTTTCAATCAAATGGACTCGCTCTTTCTTCTAGAATTCCAAATTCAATAACTTTTAGGTGCCTAAGGATAGAAATTAGGAGAAATAAGCACATATGTCAATTTTTCGACCCTTACTCATCCAAAATCATCCAAATTTGGCCTATATGGCTAAAACCATTCCTATTTTCTATGTTTTCAATCAAATGGACTCGTTCTTTCTTCTAGCATTCCAAATTGAATAACTTTTAGGTGCCTAAGGATAGAAGTTAAGAAAAATAAGCACATATGTGTAGGGAATATTTCAAGCACTAACCCCTAGCTTGAACCCCACTGTGATCATACACTAAAGGACGGTGGCGTCCAAAGGGAAAGAAGATAGAGCAAAAGAGTCGCCAACAAGTTTATTTAGGAACTTATAAACCGTTCACGAGGTGAAGGTTACACCGCTTAACGATCCATGAGATCGTCAACTCCATAAGGGTCTTGAACCAAATAGGGTTCGGGGATGAAGGTACAAAGCCAACCTAAAAGAGATTGAACCTGCCCTAATAATAGGTGTGGGGAATAAATTTCAAGCATTAACCCCTAGCTTGAACCCCACTGTTATCATACACTAAAGTACGGTGGCGTCCAAAGGGAAAGAAGATAGAGCAAAAGAGTCGGCAACAAGTTTTAGGAACTTGTAAACCATTAAAAGGGCGAAGGTTACACCCCTTAACGATCCAAGAGATCGTCAACTCCATAAGGTCTTGAACCAAATAAGGGTTCGGGGATGAAGGTACAAATCCAACCTAAAAGAGATTGAACATGCCCTAATAATAAGCCTCTACTTTATTCTGATTGTATTCATGTGCGCTTTTCAATTAACATGCAATCAATAGGATTAACCCTAAACCTGTTTATCTATGTTTGTTGAATATAATGCACAAATAAATCTATTATTGGCGATCAATTGAATTATAATCAAATTAATCCTAACAAGATTATTAAATATCTTATTAAGCGTGATTACAAGTACCAAATTCCTTTTAAACATGCATAAAGGCGTGATCAAGCAATAACAATAAATATAATCAAGCAACACAATAATAATAAATATCATGACAATAAAATTATAATCATCATCAAAATAATAATAATAATAATAATAATAATAATAATAATAATATTCATAATCATCATAAATAATTACAATTATAATCATAATCATGTTCATGTTAATATTAAAGCATAATTAAAAATAGCAAGATCCTAGGTATGATACTAACAAGATTAATAACAAACTCTAGCATGTCACTAAGCAATAAAAATCAAATCTTTAACCCTAACATGATACTAACAATCATAAATATTAGGAAGAACATAAAAGTCATCATGTCAATCATATTTAATATTAAAATTACCCTAGAAATGATACTAGGAATATCACAATAACAATGTAAACATGATTTCTACATCATAACATCAATAAAACCAATAAAAGTACTTACTTTGATGCCTCGTACCTCTTTTTAATAACAAAATACACACGTTAGTAACTTCAAGGAAAATAATAAACAAAATAATTAAATTAAATAATTGAAATAGAGATTTGGGACCAAACCTTCAGAAATTAAATTTTTCACGTCTAGGGCGAAGGCAACTTCGAATATGGATAGGTGTATCTAGATCTTGTGAGTACGGAATTTTGTATGTGAAAAGCAAGTTTTGAAAAGAGAAAGAGATGAATGAATGATTAAGGAAAACTTGATGAGAATTGATGAATGAAAAACTGATTGTAGGTGAATGAAAACGGAGTTTTTAATACATTATTTATAGAGAAAATCAGCCAAAAAGATAAAATTACAAAATAGAGCACTTGGCGCACCTAAAAAAGAGCAGGCGCCAACCCTGGCTAATTGGCGCCAGGCGCCAACACTAGCGCCAAGCGACAATGGCTGGCGCCAGGCGCCAGACCTAGCTCCAGGCGCCAATGCCTGGCGTCAGGCGCTAGTCCTGTTTTTGACGCGTTTTCAAAAATCAGATAAGTTTTCCGTACTGGAGGATAAAATCGTATCTTTTCCTCGAAAATGCTTTTTGATTTTAATTAAAACTCTAAAAAGTCAACAAAAGTCAATTTATCAATGCTAATTGAATTAGGAATGAAAATAACCTTCTAGAAGAATCTAGAAGACTAAAACCATTCCTAATTGCATTAGGAATGATAAATCATATTAGGCTCTCCCCTAGATCATTGGGTCGTATATAAGGCTCAATCCGGGCCCAGTTTAGTAAATTGGCCATAACTTCCTCAATATTCATCAGAATTGGGCTTATAATATATCGTTGGAAAGCTCTTGTCAAGCCCCATCCAACTACCCTGCTATTGGACCCATATCATGGACCAAACAAAGTGGATTGGATGTTTTCTTAAAATAAGTTTTCAAAAACAGAGAGAAGAGAAAAGAAATTAAAACTGTCCGCAACACTAAACTTTCCACACTTTCGCTTCATTCGATTATGATTCGACGTGAAAGGTACTCATCACCGGGTTTGGTTTTGGGGAGACACAAATGGGTGTCTACAGAAGCCCCCACTTTGACTGAGTTTGGAGAAACGCAAGTTTCGAAAACAAATGTCAAAGTAGCGATAGGGACGGAGAATGATTCAGAACGTTCTGCGATCCTAAATCACTCTTGTAACGCTGATACCTGCAAAACTAGCGTTAGTTAAACAGATAAAAGAGTTAAGAAACGCGTATCTTGCACCGTCGAACACACGTCTCTGAAAGTAACCGATTGGCTTTGATGACCTCCTGCAAGCTAGAGAATGCCATCTCGCTTGAAGACTGCTACGCCCGTAACTGCTTCCAATATAGAAGATTTCTTTGCCTGAAACGACCCTCCTCCGCTATGATAATATTCCACATCCAAGGGAGTACCATCGAAGATTGCTTCTCTTGAAACAATCCTCAGTTGTTTGTGACAACTCTCCACAATCTAGGGAACGTCACCTTGCTGTTTCGATGTTCACTCGTCTCTGAACAAAGAGCTTCTTTTTGATATGTTCACGCGCCTCTGAACAAAGATCTTCTTTTTGATATGATCTTCTGAATGATGTGTCCATGCCAGAGAGCTTGAAAAAAGGATGCCCACGCGTCTCTGAGCGAAAGAGCTTGTAAATAGGAGATCTTTGATGATATGTCCACGTTTCTCTGAACAAAAGAGCTTGATAATGATATGTCCACACGTCTTTGGAGCAATAGAGCTTGAAAAGGATTGTCCACGCGTCTCTGAACAAAAGATCTTGATTGATGTGCCCACGCGTCTCTGGGCAATAGAGCTTGAATGAAGGAAATGTCCACGCCTCTCTGAACAAAGGAGCTTGAATAATATGCCCACGCGTCTCTGGAGCAAAGAGCTTTGAATGGAGATGTTCACGCGTCTCTAAACAATAGAGCTTTGGTACTTGAACGTTTGTTGCGATAATATTCTAAAGAAAAATTTCCGAAGACCAACGTTTGTCGATCTCTAAAGCTCACCTGAAATTTGCTTCCGCTAAAACCAGTATGTCGGTGTTTCCGTGATGAGCCAATTCTTAGGCGCTTGAAGCTAAGTGAGACGATCTTTCATCAGGTCGGCCACTTATTGTGATTGTAATCAAACTGACTACTTAATCATGTCAAATTGCTTATAGGGGCTAACTGGCGTACCAAGGAACCCGAAATTGCCGTATGAGGTCGAAATCACCTTTCTGAGAGGCTTCGAGCTCTGTCGTTGCTGAAATATCTCTGGCGCCAAGAATTGGAGTAGGATTTTCCCTATTCTGCTGCACCTGTATTTATTTTTGACTATAGAACTTCGCCAATCTCTTTGATCATCTTAGGGTTGACCTAAGGTTTAGCATTGCTTGACTCATCGACTTGACACGACTCAAGGCATAATCTTGACTCGCTGTGATTGACTCAAGGTTGACTTTTACTCAAAGTAAAATGACACGTGTGACTCGTGACCCGTGTGTGCATTGTATTATGATTGTGCGACTCGAAAACGCAAAAAAGCAAAAATTTTCCGTCATTTTTGTGGAGGGTACCGACTTTCTCCCAAAAAAGAAAGACGCGAAAAAAAAAGAAGCGAAGTTTTTGAAGGTGCATGTTGAATAAGCTTAATCCGTTAACGTTGTCTCTCACAGTACAAGGATTGTAACATCTTAAACTATCCTAGTTGACTTGATAATGAAAGTATTTAGGTAACTTAGGCACGGAGGCTAAGCACTTCATGACAATTATGATTGATGAGTGATGTTGATATGACATGGCATGCTTCAGCGTTATGTTAAGATTCCATGACAAAGGGTTCCTAAGGGAAGTATATTTGGTCATGTATGTGTGATGTGTGTGATAGTGACACTAAAGTTAGGCCACAAAGGCTAAGTGTGTGGAAAAAATATTATTGAAAAGAGTCAAATAGTGGTGACTCTTAGGCTAGGTAAGCTAATGATGTAGGGATCAAGCCCCCAAGTCTAGCTCTACATGAATAGGGATGAGCATTGGAGATCCCTTGATATTACCATGATGTATGAATGTGAATGTGAATATGAATGCATATTTATTACGGCACCTCGATGTAAGGTTGCTTACGTATCCGTTAGGAATCAGGCCGAACGTAGCTTTAGCCGAACCTCGCACAAGTGTGTGTATACCTCAAAAAGGTCTTTTAAGGGTTGTAACGTGGTTAGGCTAAAGGTTATAGAAGAAGGGGATAAAGGCTCAAGACCCTAGATAAGCCCCAAAGGTGTGCAACCTCACTTTTGAATCTTTGTATTTTGTGCTTGAGTTCCTACTCTTTTTTAGATCTTTTTGCTTTAGTTATTTTATTTTAATAAGTGTGGGCAATCCCGATCATGCGGTCTATCACTCACTTGGCATTCATGTTTCTCAGGCATGGTACCGAGCACTCGATAAGAGACGCAATCTAAGACGTGTTCATATCAAAGATATTTTCATATCAAAGACATTGGAACACTTGCCCTTTTGTACACTTTTATTTATTTTTTTGCTTTTGCTATTTTAATCTTTTGATATCACTCAAGCCTTTTTGAAATTGCATAAGTTATACACCATCCCATCCCAAGGTTAGGTAGATGTAGGTTGAAAAAAGAAAGGTCTATCGTTAGACGAGGCTCAAAGTGGTTTATGAAGAAAGGATTGTATATTAGAAAGGTGAAAGGAGATATGATGTGGCTACAAGGGGTGCCTCAAACCATTGGTATACCTTGTGCTTAATTCAACATGGTTTTTTTTTTTTTTTTTTATTTTTTTTTTTATGAAATATAATGAAATGATCATATATGAGGAAATAAATGCTCATTTTATTAAAGGAAAATAAACAATGATCCTACAAAATAAATCTAAGGAGAATAAAAAGGTGCCTATGCTAGACTTATTGGAGAGAGGGTAAGATTAAAAAGAAATAGAAAAAAGAGGTCACGAAATCTTGTCGTTGAAGCTCGCCTCTTGTCTTGTGTTGTTTCCTTTATCATCGCTCGCTCTTCTTGTTAATTGGAGGCAAGGGAATCTTGTTATTATCAATCAAATGTTAGACAGCCTCCTTTAGCTTCCAACAGCTCTAAGTATCATGACCCCTACCTTGATGGTACTTGCAGTGTTCGTTTGTTTTCCAACTAGGAAATCTTTTCTTAAGTGGGGGATCTTGAATAGGTCCAATAGGACTAATGTTTCCCTTGGCATGGAGTCGATCGAAAGCATCATCGTAGCTAATTCAAATAGGGGTAAATTCCCTTTTCGGTTGCTTTCGATTACCCATGGCTAGGATCTCACTAAGGTCGAAAGCACCAATATTGTTGCTAGAGTAGGTGTTTTAGGAAGAAGAAGGATAGTCGTTCTTCTTCCCTTTACAGCCACTGGTACTATTGTTAATAATTTTGACCTTCTTGTCGCGCGGAGGAACATGAAGGAGATTTGAATCAATGAAGTCTAGAACACAATCTTTGAGGGCGAGGCATACTTCGGTGGTGTGATCACGACCTTTATGGTATCGACAATAAGAATTTGGATCCGAATTGGGAAACCGTTTTCCAGGCGGAGGGTCTTGACTGGGACCAATGGGGTGGATAAGACCTTGATCGTGAAGACAGTCGAAAGCTTCATTGTAAGTCGTACCTATTGGTGTGTATTCTTCAATGGTTCGTTTTGTCTGTGTCTTAGGAGCATTGAGTTCTTCATTAAACTCTTGGAGAGAATTTTGTTCGATGGCCATCACCCGATTTGCTAATCCTTCTACCACATTCAAGAGCATGGCAACGACATCTTGCAATTTTCGAACGTCCTCTTTTAGACTTGACGAGTCTTCCCTGGTATTATCTAAGAAAAGACTTTCATCCTCCTCAATTATGGCCACTTCATCGAGAGAGGTCATATAAGCTGTCTCGATCATGGGCTCTCCTACAGGTGTGATAAGAAGTGATGGATCGAAGGATTCTTAGTCATCTTCGATGGCTAGAATCTCGGAAGTTTCATTGTTATCGATCAGATCTTGAATAGATTCTTTGAGTTTCCAACACTCCTCAGTGTTGTGACCCTTTCCTTGGTGATATTTGCAATGCTTATTAGGGTCCCACTTAGGTGGCCTGGCTTCTGGAACTGGATCTTTGATGGGCCCTATGGGCATGATTTGTCCTTTGTGATATAGCTTCTCGAAAGCTGTTTCATAACTCATACCAAGTGTAGTGAACACTCTTTTTGACCTTTGGATTCGTGGTTTAGACGTGTTCGTGGCATGTACCTCATTAATAAGAGAGGAAGAAGAAGGATGGTCGCTCTTCTTTCCTCTCGCACTATTATCTTTCAGAAGGTCATCTTCAATATCAATGCCTATATTATACACAGCCTTGAAAGTATTCAAATTGTGTTGATACTTTAAGTGCTTTGAATACTTCCCTTGGAGATTCTTGATAAACATCCTCACAGATTCTTTTTCGGTAGGAGCCTTGACCATATTAGCAGAAGTTTTCCTCCATTTATTGTAGAAAGAAGTAAACCCTTCGTTCTCTTTTTGTTTTAACATCTCAAGTTTTCTGTGGTCTGTTTCGTCTTAGATGTTGCACTTGTATCTATCAACGAAAGCGTTTGTTATCGACTCCCAAGAAGAGGTTTTTTTCTTTCTCGAGAGAAAAGAACCATTGTTGAAAAACGGTTTCGAGAGATAGTGGGAACAGAGAGGGGAAAACCTTCTTATCGATACCCTTAATACTCATTATAGTTTCGAAAGCTCTTAGATGAAAGTAAGGGTTATCTGTTGCCTTGAATTTTGGGATGTCAGTGGCGTTGAAATTATGCGGAAGAAGTTCCTTGTCCAGCGAGACCCCTTGTGAACTCATGCCCTGAAATTTATAGTCACTAGATAGCTTTCTTAGACTCTCTTGCATGAGGTTCATTTGTTGTTGCTTCACGGGATCATTGATCTTGAGTGTGAGGAGCTTTAGTGTCTCAGTCACGGTAAACAATTGGTTCCTAAGCTCATTGACTTCTTCTTGACTTGCCATTATCTTTTTAGCCTTCCTCTTTTGACGAATTGGTTTATCAAAAAGTGAGACTTGAACAAAGAGGTTGTCCTTGATTAATCGCCCTTCTCGCCTCGACCAAGTACTGTGGAAAAGGAATTCGAGGATATCTATTGTTAATTATTTCACTCAAACTTTATTCAACATGCAATGGATGGAGGAAGTGAAGAAAGATTGGAACAGAATGTGAAAGAAGATGATGTAGATGGAGGAATGTGAAGAAAGATTGGAACAGAATGTGAAAGAAGATGATGTAGATGGAGGAATGTGAAGAATTAGGAATACGGTGTACCCCCCAATTCAAATGACGGAAAAGACCGACTCATGCATGAACCTAAGATATGGTCATGGTGACATGTGCTCAAAGTGTGTGCTAAGACTAGTGAGTGTAGGTGGTATGTTAAGACTCGTGTTATGACCATGTGGCTAGACTATGTGACTAGACTCGATTAATGACTCGACAAGGTGTTATTGAAGCGAAAAATTAACCAAATTAATTAGCAAACTAATTAATTAGACACTAGGTGATGACTCGACCAATAATCCGAACTGTCGGCCAAACGACAGGACTGGCGTCACACTGTGCAGCTTGGCGCCAGACGACAGAGCTGTCGCCAGGCGCCACACTCCATAGTGTGGCGCTACAGCTTAGACTTTGGCGCAAATATTGGAGCTTCCATTTGGGACTGTTTTCGGTGTTATTAATCAACTGGGGTATGCCTAAAGTCGTACTAGGTAAATTCCGATTAAAATATTAGACTTTATTCACTCAAATTAATTAATTAATTAATTAATTAGGCAAAGTTCTTTAAGTCATTAATTTATTTAATCTCCACACAAGTCAAACAAACGGTTAAGAGAGATATAGAATATATGCACAACAAATAATGCACAATTAGTCAAGTAGGCACAATATGATGCAATGAGTTCGCAACCTAACCATGACTCTAGTTCTCTAAAGTTCGGGATATGGTTTAGTCAATAGATGGTCCATGGTTAATTGTACAGATGCACCGCGCGGAAGCCTAACCGTGAAGGGTTGGCGCGAGTGGATGGGACACCGCAAGCTTTAGAAAAAACTCGCTTCCATGGTTTGGTGAATTCAACATCTCGGATGTACCCTTTGTTGCACGGAGCGTTCAATCGGGTAGATGGAGCATGAATTCCCAGAGGGTTATGTCCATATGTAAAACACATATGGGTTTCGGAAAAGTGAGAAAAAATTTAATTAGGAAGTAGGATCGAGCAAACAATACGAAAAACCGGTCGAAATTAGAACGCATATTTCTGGCTCGGTATTGGGGGAAATTGGCGCCATCAATCAGAGACTGGGGCCTGGATTTAGCTGTAGCGCCTGGCGCTACCGTTAAATTCCTGGCGCCAATGCTCTGGTCATTGGCGCTACTTCCCACATGCCTCAGTAGCTTTCTGTGCTCGATAAAATTTTCCAGTTTCGCGTAGTGTTATTTCGGTCCTAGTTGTGAAAGATACTTCTCAAATTTCCTACGTGTAAAATCCTATGTTTTGAACTCATTACGGATGGTCTTTCCAATGAGATCTTTTTTATGCATATGACAATAATGTTAATCAAAATTACGCACATGAAATACGTAGAACGTTTCGAGTCTCATCCACTCATTCTAAATCATTGCCGAAACAAATTCAGGAATTAAAATAGAAATCCTCCCAAGCGGAGTCGCCAAAAACTGTGGGGAATAAATTTCAAGCGTTAACCCTAGCTTGAACCCCACTGTGATCATACACTAAAGTACGGTGGCGTCCAAAGGGAAAGAAGATAGAGAAAAAGAGTCGCCAACAAGTTTTAGGAACTTGTAAACCATTCACAGGGCGAAGGTTACACCCCTTAACGATCCAAGAGATCGTCAAATCCATAAGGTCTTGAACCAAATAAGGGTTCGGGGATGAAGGTACAAATCCAACCTAAAAGAGATTGAACCTGCCCTAATAATAGGCCTCTACTTTATTCTGATTGTATTCATGTACGCTTTTCAATTAACATGCAATCAATAGGATCAACCCTAAACTTGTTTATCTTTGTTGATTGAATATAATGCACAAATAAATCTATTATTGGCGATCACTTGAATTATAATCAAATTAATCCTAACAAGATTATTAAATATCTTATTAAGCGTGATTACAAGTACCAAATTCCCTTTAAACATGCATAAAAGGCGTGATCAAGCAATAACAATAAATATAATCAAGCAACACAATAATAATAAATATCATGACAATAAAATTATAATCATCATCAAAATAATAATAATAATAATAATAATAATAATAATAATAATAATAATAATAATAATAATAATAATAATATTCATAATCATCATAAATTATAACAATTATAATCATAATCCTGTTCATGTTAATATTAAAGCATAATAAAAATAGCAAGATCCTAGGCATGATACTAACAAGCCCTAGCATGTCACTAAGCAATAAAAATCAAATCTTTAACCCTAACATAATACTAACAATCATAAATATTAGGAAGAACATAAAAGGCATCATGTCAATCATATTTAATATTAAAATTACCCTAGACATGATACTAGGAATATCACAATAACAATGTAATCATGATTTCTACATCATAACATCAATAAAATCAATAAAAGTACTTACTTTGATGCCTCGTACCTCTTTCTAATAACAAAATACACACGTTAGTAACTTCAAGGAAAATAATAAACAAAACAATTAAATTAAATAATTGAAATAGAGATTTGGGACCAAACCCTCAGAAATTAAACCTTTCACGTCTAGGGCGAAGGCAACTTCGAATATGGCTAGGTGTTTCTAGATCTTGTGAATACGGAATTTTGTATGTGAAAAGCAAGTTTTGAAAAGAGAAAGAGATGAATGAATGATTAAGGAAAACTTGATGAGAATTGGTGAATGAAAAACTGATTGTAGGTGAATGAAAACGTAGTTTTTAATACATTATTTATAGAGAAAATCAGCCAAAAAGATAAAATTACAAAACAAAGCACTTGGCGCACCTAAAACAGAGCTGGCGCCAACCCTGGCTAATTGGCGCCAGGCCCCAACACTAGCACCAGGCCCCAACACTAGCGCCAGGCCTAGCTCCAGGCGCCAATGCCTGGCGTTAGGCGCTAGTCCTGTTTTAGACGCGTTTTCGAAAATCAGATAAGTTTGCCGTACTGGAGGATAAAATCGTATCTTTTCCTCGAAAATGCTTTTTGATTTTAATTAAAACTCTGAAAAGTCAACAAAAGTCAATTTATCAATGGTAATTGAATTAGGAATGAAAAGAACCTTCTAGAAGAATCTAGAAGACTAAAACCATTCCTAATTGCATTAGGAATGATAAATCATATTAGGCCCTCCCCTAGATCGTTGGGCCGTATATAAGGCTCAAACCGGGCCCAGTTTAGTAAATTGGCCATAACTTCCTCAATATTCATCGGAATTGGGCTTATAATATATCGTTGGAAAGCTCTTGTCAAGCCCCATCCAACTACACTAGTATTGGACCCATATCATTGACCAACCAAACTGGAATGGCTGTTTTCTTAAAATAAGTTTTCAAAAACAAAGAGAAAAGAAAAGAAATTTAAACTGTCCGCAACACTAAGCTTTCCACACTTTCGCTTCATTCGATTATGATTTGACGTGAAAGGTACTCATCACCGGGTTTGGTTCTGGGGAGACACAAATGGGTGTCTACAATAGGCCTCTACTTTATTCAGATCGTATTCATGTGCGCTTTCTGACTAGCATGCAATCAATAGGATTAACCCTAAACCTCTTTATCTATGTTGGTTGAATTTAATGCTCAAATAAAACTATTATTGGCGATCACTTGAATTATAATCATATTAACCCTAAACAAGATTATTAATTATCATATATAAGCGTGATTACAAGTACAAATTCCTTTTAAACATGCATAAAAGGCGTGATCAAGCAATAAAAATAAAAATCAAGCAACATAATAATAATCATAAAAATAATCACCATAATAAAAACAATCATGATAATAATAATTACAATCATAAAATCATAATCAAAACAATTATAAAAAATAATCATGAATCATGTTAAATTATAATAATAGCAAGATTCTAGGCATGATACTAACAAGATTAATAACAAACCCTAGCATGTCACTAAACAATAAATATCAAATATATAGCCCTAACATGATACTAACATGCTATTAGGAAAGAAAATAGGAAGCATCGCATGAATCATAATTGATATAAGCAAATCACCCTAAATATCATACTAAGAAAAGCATCCTAACATGATACTAGGAATCAAAATAACATCCTAAACATGATTTCTATATCATAATATCATTGCAAACAATTAAAGCACTTACTTGGATGCCTCGTACCTCTTTCTAATAACAAAATACACATGTTAGTAACTTCAAGGAAAATAATAAACAAAACAATTAAATTAAATAATGGAGAGAGAGATTTGGGACAAACCCTCAGAAATTAAACCTTTCACGTCTAGGGCGAAGGCAACTTCGAATATGGCTAGGTGTTTCTAGATCTAATGAATGCGGAATTTTGTATGTAAAAGGCTAGTTTAGAAAAAAAGAGAGAGATATCAAGAGAATCTTGATGAGAGTTGGTGAGAATTGGTGATTGTAGATGAATGAAAACGGAGTTTTTACGACGTTATTTATAAAATAAACCAGCCAAAAAGATAAAATATCAAAAACAGAGTTCTGACGCAAAAAATTGAGTTGGCGCCAAACGCTGACCTTAGCGTCAAACGCTAAGGTTGGCGCTAGGCGCCAATCGTAGCGTCAGGCGCTACAGCTGGCGTTTGGCGCTTACTCAGAAATCCACGCTTTTTCTTAAAATCAGATAGAAATTGTCGTACAGGAGGATAAAATCGTATTTCCCTCAAAAATTGTTCTTCGATTCTAATTAAAACTCTAAAAAGTCAACAAAAGTCAATTATCAATGCTAATTGAATTAGGAACGAAAAGAACCTTCTAGAAGAATCTAGAAGACTAAATTGGCCCTCCCCTAGATCATTGGGCCGCATATAAGGCTCAATCCGGGCCCAGTTCAGTAAATTGGCCATAACTTCCTCAATATTCATCAGAATTGGGCTTATAATATATCGTTGGAAAGCTCTTGTCAAGCCCCATCCAACTACACTACTATTGGAACCATATCATGGGACAACAAAACTAGATTTGCTGTTTTCTTAAAATATGTTTTCAAAAATAGAGAGAAGAGAAAATAAATTGAAACTATCCGCAACACTAGACTTTCCACACTTTCACTTCATTGGATTATGATTTGACGCAAAAGGTACTCATCATTGGGTTTGGTTTTGGGGAGACACAAATGGGTGTCTACAGAAGCCACCACTTTGATTGAGTTTGGAGAAACGCAAGTTTCGAAAACGAAAGTCAAAGTATCGATAGGGACGGAGAATGATTCAGAACGTTCTGCGATTCTAAGTCATTCTTGTAAAGCAAATACACGTTAGTTAAACAGATAAAAGAGTTAAGAAACGCGTATCTTGCACCGTCGAGCACACGTCTCTGAAAGTAACCAATTTGCTGCCGCTTTTCTGTTGTTTTGATGACCTCCATGCCAAGAGAATGTCATCCTGCTTGAAAACCGCTACGCTTGTAACTGCTTCCAATATTGAAGATTGCTTCGCTTGAAATAGTCCTCTTCCGCTTTGATAATATTCCACGTCTAAGGGAACATTATCGAAGACAATTTCTCTTTAAATCACCTTCATTTATTTGTGATAACTCTCCACAATCTAGGGAATGCCATCTTGTTGTTTCGATGTTCACTAGTCTCTGAACAAAGAGCTTCTTTTTTTGGATATGTCCACGCACCTCAGAACAATAGAGATTCTTTTTATATATATTTTTTTCAATATGAAGTTCTGAATGATGTGTCCACGCGTCTCTGAACAAAGAGCTTGAAAGAAATGTCCACACGTCTCTGAACAATAGAGCTTTGATGATAGGATGCCCACGCGTCTCTGAGCAAAAGAGCTTGAAAGAACTGTCCTCGTGTCTCTGAACAAAAGAGCTTTGATGATATGCCCACGCGTCTCTAGAGCAAAAGAGCTTGATGGAAATGTTCACGCGTCTCTGAACAAAAGAGCTTGAAAATAGGATGCCCACGCGTCTCTGAGCAAAAGAGCTTGAAAGAAATGTCCACGCATCTCTAAACAAAAGATCTTGAAAGAAATGTCCACCCGTTTCTGAACAAAAGAGCTTTCAATTTTATTGCGATAATATTCCGAAGAAAATTTTCCGAAGACCAACGCTTGTCGATCTCTAAAGCTCGCTTGAACTTTGCTTCCGCTATGCCAGTACATCGACGGTTTTGCTGCTTGTGAACCATTATGTTGGTGCTGAGCCAATGCTTAGGCGCTTTAAGCTAAGTGAGATGATCTTTCGTCAGGTCGATCACTTAGATTGTAATTAAACCGACTACTTAATCATGTCAAATTGCTTATAAGGGCTAACTGGCGCACCAAGGAACCCGAAATTGCTGTATGAGGTCGAAATCACCTTTCTGAGAGGCTTCGAGATCTGTCGCTGCTGAAATATCTCTGGCGCCAAGAATTAACTCTGTCACCAGACGCTGTGATCTAGCGCCAGGCGCTAAAAGCTATTGCTAGACGCTAGATGTTTCATCTGGCACTAGAGTAGGGTCTTCCCTATTTTGCTGCACCTGTATTTATTTTTGACTATAGAACTTTGCTAATCTCTTTAATTATCTTAGGGTTGACCTAAGGTTTAATGTCGCTTGACTCATTGACTTGACACAACTCAAGGTATAAACTTGACTCGCTGTGATTGACTCGAGGTGGACTCGACTTGAAGTGAAATGACACGTGTGACTCAAATCAAGGTGATATCATGACACGACTCAATGTGTACATGACTCGTGTGTGCATTGTAATGTGATCGTGCGACTCAAAAATGCAAAAAAAAAAGTTCCGTCATTTTTGTGGAGGGTACCGACTTTCACCCGAAAAAGAAAGACGCGAAAAAAGAATCGAAGTTTTTGAAGGTGCAAGTTGAATGAGCTTAGTCAAAGGTTGTTTGATACTATCTCTCAAGGTTCAAGGATTAATCCATCCTAGTTGACTCGATAATGAAAGTATTTAGATAACTTAGGCACGGAGGCTAAGCACTTCATACTTCGATATGCAATGACAATTATGATTGATGAGTGATGTTGGGCATTTTGACATGACAAGGCATGCTTCAGTGTTATATTAAGATTCCATGACAAAAGGTTCCTAAGGGAAGTATATTTGGTCATATATGTGTGATGTGTGTGATAGTGACACTAAAGTTAGGCCGCAAGGGCTAAGTGTATGGGAAAATATATTGAAAAGAGTCAAATGGTGGTGACTCTTAGACTAGGTAAGCTAATGATGTAGGGATCAAGCCCCCAAGTCTAGCTCTAAGTAAATAGGGATGAGAATAGGATATCCCTTGATATGATCCTATGATCATGGTGTGTGAATGTGAATATGAAAGCGTGTTTGTTACGGCCGAACCTCGATGTGAGGTTGCCTACGTATCCGTTAGGAATCAGGCCGAACGTAGCTCTAGCCGAACCTCGGACAAGTATGTGTATACCTCAAAAAGATCTTTTAAGGGTTGTAACGTGGTTAGGCTAAAGGTTTGAAGAAGAAGGGGATAAAGGCTCAAGACCCTTGATAAGCCCCCAAGGTGTGCAACCTTGCTTTTGAATATCTTTTTTTCATGTTTGAGGTTTTCTACTCTTTTTTAGCTCTTTCTTTTGCTTTAGCATTTATCTTATTTTTATAAGTGTGGGCAATCTCGATCATGCGATTTATCACTCACTTGGCATTCATGTTTCTCAGGCACGGTACCGAGCACTCGATAAGAGACGCAATCTAAGACATGTTCATATCAAAGACATTGGAACACTTGCCCTTTTGTACACTTTTATTATTATATTTTTTATTTTGATCTTTTGAAATCACTCAAGCTTTTGAGATTGCATAAGTTACACACCACCCCATCCCAAGGTTAGTTAGATGTGGGTTGAAAAAAGAAAGGTCTATCGTTAGACGGGGCTCAAAGTGGTTTATCAAGAAGAGATTGCATATTTGAAGGGTGAAAGGTAATATGATGTGGCTACAAGGGGTGCCTCAAATCATTGGTACACCTTGTGCTTAATTCGACAATGTTTTTTTTTTTTTTTTTTTTTTTTTTTTTTTTATGCAATAATATGAAATGATCATATGTAAGAGAATAAATGCTCATTTTATTAAAAAGGGGAAAAGAAAGAATCTACAAAATTAATCTAAGAGAAAAGAAAGGTTCCTATGCTAGAATTATTGGGGAAAATATAATAAAAAATAGAAAAAAAAAGATGTCATGAAATCTCGTCGTTGAAGCTCGCCTCTTGTCTTGTGTTGTTTGCTTTATCATCACTCGCTCTTCTTGTTAACTGGAGGTATGGGATGCTTGTTATTATCAATCAAATGTTGGATAGCCTCCTTTAGCTTCTAAAAGCTCTCAGTAGCATGACCCCTACCTTGATGGTACTTGCAACGCACATTTGGATTCCAACTAGGCAATCTCTCTTCTCAAGCGGGGGATCTTGAAGAGGTCCAATAGGAGTGATGAGTCCCTTCGCATGGAGTCGATCGAAAGCATCATCGTAGCTAATTCTAATAGGGGTAAAATCCCTTTTTTGTTGCTTTCTAAATCCTAAGATCTCATTAAGGTCGAAAGTACCAACATTATTACTAGAGTAGGTGTTTTCGGAAGAAGAAGGGTAGTTGTTCTTCTTCCCTTTACAACCACTGTTACTATCGTTACTAATCTTGGCCTTCTTGTCGTGCGGAGGAACATGAAGGAGATTTGAATCAATGAAGTCTTGAACACGATCCTTGAGGGCGAGACACTTTTCGGTAGTGTGACCGCGACCTCTATGGTATCGACAATAGGAATTTGGATCCCAATTGGGAAAACATTTTTCATGTGGAGGGTCTTGAATGGGACCAACGGAGTGAATATGACCTTGATCGTGAAGACAGTCAAAAGCTTCATTGTAAGTCAATTCTATTGATGTGTATTCTTCAATGGTCCGTTTTGCCCGTGGATTAGGAGCATTGAGTTCTTCATTAAACCCTTGGCGAGAATTTTGTTCGATGGTCATCACCCGATTTGCTAATCCTTCTACCACGTTCAAGAGCATGGCAACGACATCTTGCAATTTTCGAACGTCTTCTTTTAGACTTGACGAGTCTTCCCTGGTATTATCTAAGAAAAGACTTTCATCCTCCCCAATCATGGTCACTTCATCGAGAGAGGTTATATAAGCTGTCTCGATCATGGGCTCTCCTACAGGTGTGATAAGAAGTGATGGATCAAAGGATGCTTGATCTTCTTCGATGGCTAGAATTTCGGAAGTTTCATTATTATCGATCAGATCTTGAATAGATTCTTTGAGTTTCCAACACTCCTCAGTGTCGTGACCCTTTCCTTGGTGATATTTGCAGCGCTTATTAGGTTATCACTTGGGTGGCTTGGCTTCTGGAACTGGATCTTTGATGGGCCCTATGGGCATGACTAGTCCTTTGTGGTGTAGCTTCTCAAAAGCTTCTTCATAACTCATACCAAGTGGAGTGAACACCCTTTTTGACCTTTGGATTCGTGATTTAGAGGCGTTCGTGGCATGTACCTCATTAATGGGAGAGGAAGAAGAAGGATGGTCGTTCTTCTTTCCTCTCGCACTATTATCTTTTAGAAGGTCATCTTCAATGTCAATGCCTATATTATAGACAGCCTTGAAAGTATTCAAGTTGTGTTGGTACTTTAAGTGCTTTGAATACTTCCCTTGGAGATTCTTGATAAACATCCTCACAGATTCTTTTTTGGTAGGAGCCTTGACCATATTAACGGAAGTTTCCCTCCATTTATTGAAGAAAGAAGTGAATCCTTCGTTTTTTTTAACATCTCGAGTTGTCTATGGTCTGTTTCGTCTTGGATGTTGCACTTATATATATCTATGAAAGCATTTTCTATGGACTCCCAGGTGGAGGATTTTTCTTTCTCGAGAGAAAAGAACCATTGCTGGAAAACGATCTCGAGAGATAGTGGGAACAGAGAGGGGAAAACCTTCTTATTGATACCCTTAATGCTCATTATATTTTCAAAAGCTCTTAGATGGAAGCAAGAGTTATCTGTTGCCTTGCATTTAGGGATGTCAGTAGCGTTGAACTTATGCGGAAGAAGTTCCTTGTCCTGCAAGACCCCTTGTGAACTAATGCCCTGAAATTTATAGTCATTAGATAGCTTGCTCAAACTTTCTTGCATAAGGTTCATTTGTTGTTGCTTCACAGGGTCATCAATTTTGAGGGTTAAAGCCTTTAACACCCAGTCACGTCATTCAATTGACTCCTAAGTTCATTAACTTCCTCTTGAGTTGCCATTATCTTTTCAGCCTTCCTCTTTTGACGAATTGGTTTATCAAAAAGTAAGACTTGAATAAAGAGGTTGTCCATTTTTAATCGCCCTTCTCTCCTCGACCAAGTACTGTGGAAAAGGAATTTGGGGATATTCATCATTGTTAATTATTTGACTCAAACTTTATTCAACATGCAATGGATGGAGGAAGTGAAGAAAGACGGGAATAGAATGTGAAGAAAATGATGTAGATGGAGGGATATGAAGAATTAGGAATAGAATGTACCCCCAACTCAAATGACGGAAAAGACCGACTCATGCATGAACCTAAGACATGGTCATGGTGATATGTACCTAAAGTGCGTGCTAAGACTAGTGAGTGTAGGTGACATGTTAAGACTCGTGTCATGACCATGTGGCTAGGCTATGTGACTAGACTCAATTAATGGTTTAACAAGGTATTATTGACAGTAAAATTTAGCCGAATTAATAAGTAACTGGTTAATTAGACACAAAGCGATGACTTGATCAATAATCCGAACTGTCGTCAAAACGACAAGACTGGCGCCTCTCTTTGTAGTGTAGCGCCAAACGACAGAGCTGTCGCTAGGCGCCACACTCCACAGAGTGGCGCTATAGTCCAGAATTTGGCGCCATTATTAAAGCTTCAATCTGAGACTGTTTTCGTTGTTATCAATCAATAGGGGCATGCCTAAAGTCGTACTATGTCAATTCTGATTAAAATATTAGACTTTATTTACTCTAATTAATTAATTAATTAATTAGGCAAAGTTCCTTAAGTCATTAATTTATTAAATCTCAACACAAGTCAAACAAACAGTTAAGAAAACATGTATATGCTCAGCAAATAATGCACAATTAGTCAAGTAGGCACAATATGATGCAATGAGTTTGCAACCTAACCATGGATCTAGTTTTCTAAAGTTCGGGATATGGTTAGTCAATAGAGGGTCCATGGTTAATTGTCTGGATGCACCGCGCGGAAGCCTAACCGTGAAGGGTTGGCGCGAGTGGATGGGACACCGCGAGTTTTAGAAAAAACTCGCTTCCATGGTTTGGTGAATTCAACATTCTCGGATATATCCTTTGTTGTTCAGAGCTTTCAATCAGGTAGATGGAGCATGAATTCCCAGAGGGTTATACCCATATGTAGAACACATATGGGTTTCAGAAAAGTGAGAAAAACTCAATCAGGAAGTAGGATCGAGCAAACAATGCGAAAAAATGGTCGAAATTAGAACGCATATTTCTGGCTCGGTATTGGACGAATTTAGCGCCAGCAAACAGAGGTTGGCGCCATGATTTAGTTGTAGCGCCTGGCGACAGAGCTTTCGTCTGACGCTACAGTTAAATGTCTGGTGCCAGCTTCTGTTCGCTGACGCTAATTCCTACATGCCTCAGCAGCTTTCTGTGCTCGATAAAATTTTCCAGTTTCGCGCAGTGTTATTTCGGTCCTAGTTGTGAAAGATACTTCTCAAATTTCCTACGTGTAAAATCCTATGTTTTTAACTCTTTACGGATGGTCTTTCCAATGAGATATTTTTTATGCATATGACAATAATTTTAATCAAAATTACGCACATAAAAAACTTAGAACGTTTCAAGTCTCATCCACTCATTCTAAATCATTGCCGTAACAAATTCAGGAATTAAAATAGAAATCCTCCCCAGTGGGGTCGCCAAAAAACTGTAGGGAATATTTCAAGCATTAACCCCTAGCTTGAACCCCACTGTGATCATACACTAAAGTATGGTGGCGTCCAAAGGGAAAGAAGATAGAGCAAAAGAGTCGCCAACAAGTTTTTTTAGGAACTTGTAAACCGTTCATGAGGGGAAGGTTACACCCCTTAACGATCCAGGAGATTGTCAAATCCATAAGGTCTTGAACCAAATAGGGTTCGGGGATGAAGGTACAAATCCAACCTAAAAGAGATTGAACCTGCCCTAATAATAGGCCTCTACTTTATTCTGATCGTATTCATGTGCGCTTTCTGACTAGCATGCAATCAATAGGATTAACCCTAAACCTTTTTATCTATGTTAGTTGAATTTAATGCACAAATAAAACTATTATTGGCGATCACTTGAATTATAATCAGTTTAACCCTAAACAAGATTATTAATTATCTTATATAAGCGTGATTACAAGTACAAATTCCTTTTAAACATGCATAAAAAGCGTGATCAAGCAATAAAATTAAAAATCAAGCAACATAATAATAATCATAAAAATAATCACCATAATAAAAACAATCATGATAATAATAATTACAATCATAAAATCATAATCAAAACAATTATAAAAATAATCATGAATCGTGTTAAAGCATAATAATAGCAAGATCCTAGGTATGATAGTAACAAGATTAATAACAAACCCTAGAATGTCACTAAACAATAAAAATCGAATATATAGCCCTAACATGATACTAACATGCTATTAGGAAAGAAAATAGGAAGCATCGCAGGAATCATAATTGATATAAGCAAATCACCCTAAATATCATACTAAGAAAAGCATCCTAATATGATACTAGGAATCAAAATAACATCCTAAACATGATTTCTATATCATAATATCAATGCAAACAATTAAAGCACTTACTTGGATGCCTTGTACCTCTTTCTAATAACAAAATACACATGTTAGTAACTTCAAGGAAAATAATAAACAAAACAATTAAATTAAATAATGGAAAGAGAGATTTGGGACCAAACCCTCAGAAATTAAACCTTTCACGTCTAGGGCAAAAGAAACTTCGAATATGGCTAGGTGTTTCTAGATCTAATGAATGCGGAATTTTGGCCTATATGGCTAAAACCATGCCTATTTTCTATGTTTTCAAACCAATAGACTCGTTCTTTCTTCTATAATTCCAATATCAATAACTTTTACGTGCCTAAGGATATAAATTAAGAAAAATAAGCACATATGTCAATTTTCGACCCTTACTCATCCAAAATCATCCAAATTTGGCCTATATGGCTAAAACCATGCCTATTTTCTATGTTTTCAAACCAATGGACTCGTTCTTTCTTTTAATATTCCAATATCAATTGCTTTTAGGTGCTAAGGATAGAAATTAAGAGAAATAAGCACATATGTAAATTATCGACCCTTATTCATCCAAAATCATCCAAATTTGGCCTATATGTCTAAAACCATGCCTATTTTCTATGTTTTCAATCAAATCGATTCGTTCTTTCTTCTAGCATTCCAAATTCAATAACTTTTAGGTGCCTAAGGATAAAAATTAAGAGAAATAAGCACATATGTCAATTTTCGACCCTTACTCATCCAAAATCATCCAAATTTGGCCTATATGGCTAAAACCATGCCTATTTTCTATGATTTCAATCAAATGGACTCGTTATTTCTTCAATCATTCCAAATTAAATAACTTTTAGGTGCCTAAGGATAGAAATTAAGATAAATAAGCACATATGTCAATTATCGACCCTTACTCATCCAAAATCATCCAAATTTGGCCTATATGGCTAAAACCAAGCCTATTTTCTATGTTTTCAATCAAATGGACTCGTTCTTTCTTATAAAATTCCAATATCTCATAATTTTAGGTGCCTAAGGATAGAAATTATTAAAAATAAGCACATATGTCAATTATCGACCCTTACTCATCCAAAATCGTCCAAATTTGGCCTATATGGCTAAAACCATGCCTATTTTCTATGTTTTCAATCAAATGGACTCGTTCTTTCTTCTAGCATTAAAAATTTAATAAATTTTAGGTTCCTAAGGATAGAAATTAAGAGAAATAAGCACATATGTCAATTATCGACCCTTACTCATCCAAAATCATCCAAATTTGGACTATATGGCTAAAACCAAGCCTATTTTCTATGTTTTCAATCAAATGGACTCGTTCTTTCTTCTAACATTCCAATATCACATACTTTTAGGTTCCTAAGGATAGAAATTAAGAAAAATAAGCACATATGTCAATTATCGACCCTTACTCATCCAAAATCATCCAAATTTGGCCTATATGGCTAAAACCATGCCTATTTTTTATATTTTCAATCATATGGACTTTTTATTTCTTCTAGAATTCCAAATTCAATAACTTTTAGGTGAATAAGGATAGAAATTAAGAGAAATAAGCACATATGTCAATTATCGACCCTTACTCATCCAAAATCATCCAAATTTGGCCTATATATGGCTAAAACCAAGCCTATTTTCTATGTTTTCAATCAAATGGACTCGTTATTTCTTCTAACATTCCAATGTCACATATTTTTAGGTGCCTAAGGATATAAATTATGAAAAATAAGCACATATGTCAATTATCGACCCTTACTCATCCAAAATCATCCAAATTTGGCCTATATGGCTAAAACCATGCATATTTTTTATGTTTTCAATCAAATGAACTCGTTCTTTCTTATAGCATTCCAAATTCAATAAATTTTAGGTTACTAAGGATAGAAATTAAGAGAAATAAGCACATATGTCAATTTTTGACCCTTACGCATCCAAAATCATCAAAATTTGTCCTATATGGCTAAAACCATGCCTATTTTCTATGTTTTCAATCAAATGAACTCGTTATTTCTTCTAAAATTCCAATATCACATACTTTAGGTGCCTAAGAGAAATAATCACATATGTCAATTATCAACCCTTACTCATCCAAAATTATCCAAATTTGGTCTATATGGCTAAAACTAAGCCTATTTTTTATGTTTTCAATCAAATGGACTTGTTCTTTCTTCTAACATTCCAATATCATATAATTTTAGGTGCATAAGGATAGAAATTAAGAGAAATAAGCACATATGTCAAATATCGACCCTTACTCATCCAAAATCATCCAAATTTGGCCTATGTGGCTAAAACCATGCCTATTTTCTATATTTTCATACCAATGGACTCGTTTTTTCTTCTAACATTCCAATATCAATTACTTTTAGGTGTCTAAGGATAGAAATTAATAGAAATAAGCACATATGTCAATTATCGACCCTTACTCATCCAAAATCATCCAAATTTGGACTATATGGTTAAAAGCATGCCTATTTTCTATGTTTTCAAACCAATGGACTCGTTCTTTCTTCTAAAATTCCAATATCAATTACTTTTAGGTGCCTAGGGATAGAAATTAAGAAAAATAAGCACAAAAATCACTTTACGACCCTTATTCATAAAAAATCATCCAAATTTGGCCTATATGGCTAAAACCATGCCTATTTTCTATGTTTTCAACCAAATGGACTCATTCTTTCTTCGAACATTCCAATTTTTCTGACATTCCAATATCAATTACTTTTAGGTTCCTATGGATAGAAACTAAGAAAAATAAGCACATATGTCAATTATCGACCCTTACTCATCCAAAATCATCCAAACTCAAGCAAATAAGCATATAATGAGTTATACTTTGCTAATTTGCCATATATCAAGTCATATAATAAGTTTTTACCGCAATTCTTTTTGCTTTGGTGATGGCAGCCACTTGGCCTTTTCCAGGCACTTCCTTGAAGTGTGTCTTCAAGAAAAGATCATGGGCATTTGGTAATTGGCCTAGGTTTTGTGCAACCTTTATATATACATGCAGAAAATCAATGAAAACATGTTAGCCCAAAAAAATTCATTAATACACAAATGACTTAATTGTTGCTGGACATATTTTAGGAACCTTACCATCCTTTTAGCATGCTGTATAGCTGACATTGAACCTTGAAAGTGGGTTGGTTCAACGACATTTTCCATGGATCCGCCTCTTCGGTTCTTCTTGTTTTGTTCTGACCGCTTCTTATAATCTGGATCAGTGGCAACAATTCGCATCATGCGTTCGTGGACATCCTTATTAAGCCATTTTGGTCTCCCACCATTCAGCCTGTGTGTGATGTGGTAGAACGTGTCACGTACGCGATTTGCAAACTTGAATTCGAAAGTGTCCTTCACATGGTCGTTTAACTCAGATGCCCACTTGAATTTTTTCTGCAAATCAAGAAAATGTCTTTATTACAAAATTCAACTCCATCAATATAATTTATAAAACATGTATTATGTTAGGTTAAAGTTATCATACGCTGAACAAGTTCCAAAAGTGCTCTCTCGAATCTTCATCAACCTCTCCATAGTTCTTACAAGGCTCAACATAGTAGTCGGTTAGCGTGTCGGAGAGCACATTCTTCACCAGCTTATCATCAAACCTATAATGAAGGATATACATTCATGTAAGTAGATAATAAACAAAAAGTGAACAAAACATGGTAAAAAGTAATACAAATTCACTTTATCAAAATAAATACGAATTTAAGGATATTTCATTACAAATGCATACGCACTAAAGTGTGGAAGGGTCCAGCTACAAGAAGTCATTAGGTTGCGGGTCCTGTAGCTCCTGTTCCTGTTGCTCCTGTTGCCCTTGTACATGCATATGAATCTGTCTCCGATTGATGATTTCTTGAGAGGCCCCCAAATCATGTGCCTCCTCTTCCTCCATTGACTCATCCTCGTCATCACGTACAACCTGAGATTTCCCCTTCGTCTTTCTCCTCTTGGAAGTTTCTCCTTTATTTCCTCCTCCCATGATGACAACCTGAAAAAGTTGTTAGTACCATGATCGCACATTGTAATTTCATAAATTAGATCCATATGACATTAAAAAATAAAATGAGACCAAAAATGTAATGCAATATTACAAGTCCGAGTAGTCATTAAAAACTAAACATTCGAAGACAATAGTTAAAGGAGTAACTACATATTCTCCTCTTCATTACTCTTATCACTACCACCACTATCATTATCACTATCATTATTACTATCACTAGTGTCATCTAAAAATACATCGATGTCCTCTTCTTCGTTACTATCACTGGAGTCAATGCTTTCTTCTTCTTCTTCATCGCTTGAGATAACAAAGCCATCGTCATCATCATCATCACTATCAAGTTCATAGTCTGGAATGTCTATTGGTGGACAAAGCGTTGCATGTACTTGTGGTGAAGGACCCTGCAAAAACTCTAAATCCACTGGAGCATCAATCACCGACCTTGCTTGAGTTCTAAATACAACCCACCATTGAACCCGATCACGTTTAAGGCTAGGGTAAGATGCATAATACACTTGAGACACTTGGTAAGATAAGACAAATGGATCATACTTAGGATATTTCTTAGTATGATTTACTTCGACAAGCTTGTATTGTTCATGAATGTTCATTCCTTTACCACAATCCATCCAATTACAACTAAACAAAATAGTCTTGTACTCTTTTTCGGGACCGGTGTAGACAAGTTCAATTATGTCGTTTAAAATTCCAAAGTACTCTCCACCGTCCTCACTTGAGACACACATCCCATAATTCATCGTAGATTTGTGTTTGCCATAGGACTGTGTGTGGAAATTAAAGCCACCGACAAAGATCTGGTTCCAAGTTCAAACACGCTTGAAAGGCCTCATAGACAATGCTCGCAACACATCGGAACTTGGTTTCTGTTCTCTCACCTATAACCGTTACGAATACAAATATCACACTAATTGAAATGAAATATATTGTATTATCACAAGTTAATCGATATGCATTGTTCGAAAAGTATTATCACCTTGAGATGAAACCAATCAGGGAATTCACTTTCGCATTTCTCCATGACATCTTCTTGACGCAAATAAGTTCGATTACTAAGAATGTAGTCCTCAAACTGCCTAATAGATTAATGACACATGGTTAATCATTGCAGCAATTATATTAAATTTAAGGGTTTTTCAAAATTTTATACTAAACATATATATCTTTCGTATTCACCAAGAATGCCGATATTTCTTAAAACGAACAAATGAGCACGTTCGAGTTCCTTGTCATCTAAATACCGAGTTTTACCCAAATTTGACATACGACCCTTATCCACCGTGAACAGCTTTGGGATTTCATCGTTGTTAGCCGTGGATTCCACATCAGCATTCACATTTTGACCTAGATCTCGTGTTTTTGTGTCAACTGAGGGTTGAAAGTAATTGGAGCAGAAGTTTGATATATCTTCAGTGAGATAAGCGTTGCATATGGAACCTTCAACACGAGCCTTATTACCAATTTTTCGTTTCAGGTGATTGAGGAACCTGTAATTATTTTTATAAAGCCGTAGAAGTATAAGTAACGAAAAGCAATGAAAGAGATGAAAGTAAGAGTTGAGAAAGGGCCTTCATGGAGTTGAAGAAAGATGGAGGGAAAACCTTCTCAAGCTTGAACAGGATCTCAGCTATGTTTTTTTCCAATCGCTCCATGTCGCTAACTGTAATTGTGTAGCAACATAAATTGCGAAAGAATTGGCTTAAATCTGTAATTGCATTCCATATATGTGTAGGGAGCAATTCCCTCAAAGTAGTGGGAAACAACCTCTCCATGAACATGTGACAATCATGGCTTTTCATTCCATGTAACTTACCTGATTGCAAATCAACGCATCTGCTCAAATTGGAAGCGTAACCATCAGGAAATCGCAGCTGTTTGACCCACTCACTCAAAACCTTTCTCCGAGCCTTGTCAAGAGAAAATGGAGCCTTTGGCATGAATTCTTTTCCTCTATCATCTCTTGAAGATGTAGCTGGGGCCGTTTACAGTATTTGGCAATGTCATTCCGAGCTGATGGCGTGTCACAAGATAGCTTTTTCACATCCATTATAGTGTGAATCAACTGATCAAAAAAGTTCTTTTCAACGTGCATGACATCTAAGTTGTGACGAACAAGCAGATGTTTCCAATATGGAAGGTCCCATAGAGTGCTTTGCTTGAACCACCCTTTTTTTGCATTCTTGAGACGTTTCAGTGCCTCGGGGCCATCTGTTGCTTTCGGGAGGTTTTTCACACATTCCCAGAGTTCCTCTCCTGACATGATGTGAGGTGGTGAACCTTTTTCGACTTTGTTTTTTCAAAATGCATTTTTAATGTTTCGAAAAGGATGATTTGTGGGAAGGAATTGACGATGGCAATCAAACCAAGAAACCTTACCACCATGTTCGAGCCAAAATGCTTTGCTTTTCTCCATGCAATATGGACAAGCCTTCTTACCGGATGTGGTCCAACCAGATAACATACCATAAGCCGGGAAGTCACTAACGGTCCATAGGATGGCTGATCGAAGATTGAAATTCTGTTTTCTCAAAATATCGTAAGTATTTTCCCCAACTTCCCACAACTGTTTCAACTCGTGTATGAGCGGTTGCATGTAAACATCCAAGTTGCCCTTAGGGTTTTTAGGACCAGGAACGAGTAACGAAAGAAACATGAACTGTCTTTTCATACACATTGACAGAGGCAAGTTATAAGGGGTCAAAATGATAGGCCAACAAGATTATTGTCCCCCAAACTGACCATGTGGAGCAAATCCATCCGTACATAGGCCAAGTCGAATATTACGAGGTTCATAGGCAAACTCAGGAAAGCAACTATCTAGGTGTTTCCACGCTTCACTATCTCTAGGGTGTGCCATTGTGCCTTGAACTCGAGGATTTTTAGCATGCCATGTCATTTCCTCGGAAATGTTTTTAGTTGCAAAAAGCCTTTGCAACCTAGGTGTGATAGGGAAATAAAATAGAACATTAAAAGGCACTAAGCTACCTATAGAAGTCTTCTTGTATCGGTCGCTACCACACACCCTACATGTAGATAATTGATCATCATCTTTCCAAAACAACATACATCCTTTCGGGCATGCATGAATCTTTTCATGGGGCAGCTCTAACCCCTTAACAATTTTCTTGACCTCATAGAATGTCGCGGCCATGTGGTTGTTGTTAGGAATCGCTTCATTAACAAAAGAAGCAAATCCATCAACACATCTGTGCGGCAAATTATACTCGCACTTTAGGCTAGTGATTCTAGAAGCCATCTCTAACACAGACAATGAACTCCCATCGTATAAGGGTTGTTCAGAAGCCCTTAACAAATAAAAAAATGGCTTGGCTTGTGCATTAGGCTCCTCCTCTAATGAAACAACCGCCTCTTCAGAATAACCTTGATCTTGAGACTGACCAAATGCATCCAAAACCATTTCACGATATTCATTTGACTACCTTCCACGAGTTCCTGGAAACCCTTCCCCATGACACATCCTCTCATAGTAATTAGGTAAAAAACCACTACGATACAAATGAAGTTTAACCGTATCCGGATCCCAAAGACGTTTGTTTTTGCATTTAAAACATGGACACCTAACTTCATTCGGGTTGCTACTCTCGGGATCATCTTCCACATATTTAAGGAATTCATCTACCCCCTTCAAGAACTCAGGATTAATAGAATTCCCAACCTTCCTTTCGTACATCCAGCTACGTTATTTTCGTTTCATGATTACAAGTTCTACACAACTAACACATATGCCATTAATCACATTAGTCAGAATGCACAATATATATTCATTATAGATCAAAAAGTTATGGAAATGCAAATGAGAAGAGAAATGATTTCCAAGGGTCCTTATCACTCCAACCTAACCCATCCTTGGACGTTCAATCTCATTAGTGAATGTATGCCAGGATTTCAATTCTATGGAAAATCCGGCAGCATCTCCCTACAGTTCCCCAAGTACACGATATAGGCGATTAGAAACACCTATATATGTACCTAGAGAACATTGTAGAGAAATGACAAGCAAGGATCTTCCTTAGAATTAAAACAAAGGAATACATTCACCACCTAAGTGAGAATAAACGTACAAGGACAGTCCCATCCGGGGACTATTCAAGACATACTCCTAATGTGTATGCCTTGAACGGGTATCTAGGTATATTATTATGCAAATGATTTATTTAAAAATATATATACTTAACTAACATACATAATATTAAACAAATATATCAAGATTAAACTAAACAAGAGAAACATATCATAACACCATACTATTAATATAAACCAAATCAAACCATGAAAGGAATGGTGTCCTTCGAACAAGTGTATTATTTTGATAGCGGGATCAGAATTATTAGAAAGCTATTATATTCAGTAAGGTCAATGATCGGAATGCCTGGGTGGAGGCCGCTTCCGATCAGTAATATTAATATAATTAATATTACAGCTTAATCTTGACTGAACCCTTCAGGTCACACCCAAGAAAAATATACGAACCGACTCGACGAATCAATTCGGAAGAAATTAATTCGTCGCTCGAGTGTTAAAGATTTAGACGGCGGTAATTCGAGCTTGGAGCGTCGAAACCGATCGTCGGAAGTCGAGTCAAAAATAATAAAAAGATGAGACGCGCAAAATAATAATAAATCGACCATATTCCCAAAATACCCCTAGCATCGGAATGCCCCGAGCATCCGAATGCTAGGGGCAAAAATGTCCAAGCATAGTTGGCTAGCAAGCGCATCAAGCCGATTCTAGCATGGCTAGCTAGGTGCGTGCTAGCAGCCACGCACAGCAGCAGCTAGCAGCCGCGTGCACGTGGTGCGTGCAGTAGTTAGCTGCCGCAAGCTAGGCGTGCTAGCAGCGCACGCACTAGCAGCCACGCACAGCAGCAACCCGCATCTTGGTGTGGGGCTGGGCTCGTGGCTGGGCCATAGGGCCGGTCACTATGGGGAAGCTTGAGGAATATGGGAGCAAGGGGTAAGGACATGTGGCACAAGGAGAGTATTGAGTAGGGAGCAAGTATGGTCCCCTACTCTCCATGTGGTCCTCACTAACCCATTTCACATGGTAATGCCACTTGTAGATTTATTATTAGTTTGCAATTTTAATTTAATTTAGCTTTAAATTAATTTGTGGAATTTTATGATCCCACATTAATGGGATAGAAATTTCCACTCATACTTTCCTCTATAAATACAAACCTTGGGATTTGGAGTAAAGTGCTAGAGTGGGAGTTAGATAGAGCATTCCATATTTTGGGAAAAACTCTTAAACTCCATTAACACTTGGGTTTTGGTCGGACCTTGCTAACTCCAAGGTAGCGGACTTAAAAAGTTGTGTTCGTCCTTTGTGGGTGTATATCGTTGGAGGCACGACATTTGCGGTGCTCAAGGCTTTCAAGTAAGAGCCCGTTTTGAGAGGGCGAAGCTCGCTTCAAGGGTATGTTTGGTTCTTCCTTTTTCTTGTGTTTATTTATTTATGCTTTATGATTTTATTAGTTACGAGTGGTTCCTTGGGTCGGGGTTGTTTCCGCGGTGAGTCGGACTCACCAAACCCCAATAGCGGTATCGAAGCCTCGCTCGTTTATTTTTATAATCATGTTTTTCAAGGTTTATTTTGGCTTATTTTTCTGGTTTAAGTTGCTAATTAGATTAGTAGCTCGGTTTTATTTATTTTAATCCCGTTTTTAATGTCGAATTTGGCCCAGAACCCATATTTTCGCCCAAAAATAGTGAATGTTGGGTGGAAAAGGTGTTCTGGAAAGGTTTTTACCCCTTTGGAGCTGTTATTTTAGCCAAATTCTGACCAAAAATGCCTTTTTCGAGGGATTTTTCATTTTTGACGAAAAATTTTAAGTCTTATCTAACCTTGAAATTAATGGCATAACTTGTTGGTTATGTGGTTGATTACTTGCATTATTTTCTGCTTTTTTAAGTCCCCTTAAACACTTACTTGGTAGTATTTGATGCTTAAAGGTTGATTTATTTTCACATAATTCCAAACTAATTGCTTTTTAGTGTGAAAATTTTTGTTTTGAGGCTTCCTAAGTGTTAAAGATTCAATCTTTATTGGTGATAAGTGATTGAAACTTTAAAAACCACTAAATTCCATGTTATTTTCTATTAAACTTTGTTGTTTTAATCATTTTGAGTTGATTGGAAACATAAAGTTTCAATTTTTGTGATAGAAATTTGGTTATCCTCATGTTGGAGGATATAATTTTCAAGGATTCACAAAATTTAGATGTTGGAATTTTCATTTGAACATTAAAGTTCATATTTTTCCAACATCCCCTTATTTTGTCAAATTCTCAAGTTTAATTTAAATTGATTAAATTAAAAGTGAGAAATTACCTCAACTTTGTTATTGCACCAAGCTAAACCAATTTAATTAAGAATGGTTCTTGGAATTATTTTGGTTATTTACACTTTGAAATTTTATTAAGTTAGACTTGTTTAAAATTTTTATTTTTTTCTCATTAAGTTAGTTCTAAAATTATTAATTTATAATTAATTAATTATGTCTCGCGAAATGGGATCAAATCCCGAGGCCATGGCACGCAAAACGAGGCAAAGAACCACCCTTGGCTAGTCGGGCTGCATAGCAGCCCGCATGTGGCTGCCAAGGTGGCTGCCCTGCCTTGCGTGGGGCCACACGCGCGGCAGCAGCGGCCATGGCTGTGCGTGCGGCAGTGGCAGCAGCCCATGGCTGCTTGCCGCGGGCCGTGTGTGCGGAGTTTTTTTGTGTGTGCATATGCTTGGTGCGGTGAGGTGAATAGCCGTAGTATGCTTGGTTTGCATGAGCCGCGATTATTCGAGTTTCCTTGGCAAAACGCTTAAAGCGAAAGCCACTTGAAATGTGGTTGGCTTAATATTGCTTATTTTGCCGTTTTATTTATTTTAATTAATTTTATTTATTTTAATTAATTTTATTTATTTTAATTAAAATTTTGGGAGGCTAGGCCTCGGTTTTGAGCGGCATTGGCAAAATTTTATTTTGACAAGTTTGGGTGCTACCGACTTAATTAATTGGATTAATTAAGGGAAATGCGGAATTTAGTGGGAGCTTCAATTAATTAATGACGTCAATTACATAATCGGTTAAACAACTTTGACTAGTTTTAATTAGGCGTGTTAATCGGATTAACCACCTAGATTAGTTACTAGTGCCCGCGTTGTTTAAATGCATTTTACTTGTTTGATATTGTAAATTGCATGGGCCATTCACAAATAGTGAATGGATGAATGGAATATATATTCTCTCTCACAGGTTTAATGAAATGGCAACTAGTGGGACCCGATTAGGATAGAAAATACGGACTACGTGCCGTTATGTATTTTTGTAAATCTAAATACGGTCTACGCACCGTTAAGTATTTTTGTACCTTAATATTTAGATTATTCCTAGTCGTAGACACTAGTATTTGCATAGTTTGGTTAAGTCTTGAAGACGGCGTATCTTGGAAGACAAAGCCTTGAATTGCAAATGAAGAGCTTTTAAAGATTTGAAGAATTCAAGGGGTCATGCTAGTTGCCAATATGCATCTATAATTTCGCTTTATATTTTATGCTTATATACATGTGAATTATTCGTTAGATGCATGTTTAGGTTTTCTTTATGTTGCGATGATTAGTTAAGTTCACTTAAATCATCCAACATAGAAATCCTAGGTCCCTAATAATATTGAGTCAAACTTGCCTTTCCAAAACAACACTTACCAACCGAACGAGGGTGATGGTAGGCTACGCCAAAGCGAGGTGCCATCACATCTCCAAGGCTCATAAGGCACACCGGGTGTGCACGTTGGTTTTGGTGTAACTCATCGGTATGAGTGAGGAGTCCTCACATACCGTGGAAAAAGAGATACATCGTCAAAGATGCATTAGATGCGACGATTGTCTAACCAAGAGTGGCTTAGAGCCATTAGCAAGGCAATGCTTACCCTAGAAGATTGAGTGTTAGGACAAGCCAAAGCATGCTTAACCACTCTTTGTTTCTTCGGATCTTGGAATCGCCTTATTTTCACAAAATAGGGACAATTTTACGTGTAAATAAGACGCTAAATAAGTATTCAAAATTTGCATGAATAAAATTCAATCTTATTTAAGTAATTTTGAATGGTTTTTCATTAAAATTCTTTCAATTGTAGAATCATGTCTTCAACTAATGACAACGACCTTATGTACCCGGAACTTCCCGAAAAGTTACCATTTTTTCTCAATTTGGTGAACTTTAAGGAATGGGAAGATGAACTCCGAAAGACACTCAGAAATTGCTATCAAGAGCATATCTTGGACACTCCGATCCCCAGTTTCTACTCGAAAGGGATCATGAGTGATGAAGCTCATGAAGAATGGAGCATGGATTGCAAGAGAGTTTCGAAACTCATTGCAAACTCTATCCCGGTTCAATGGAAGGAGATTTTCTCCGGCTATTTTCCGGACATGATGCTCAAAGCTCTTGAGATGTAGTTAATTTGAGGGTCACCAAAGTGCTAGGGGCAATTATGATGGTCACGTGGAGGATGTGTCTAGGTCACTCTCCAAAATGAGGATCAATCCACCGAAAGATGGTTGTCTCTCGAAAGAAAGACAAGAGGTGTGGGGAAAAGTCTACAATGCGAGACTTAGGCTCGGAATGCCACTTCAAGCTCATGTAATTAACATGACAAGGCTATTCAACCATCTGGAGCTAATTGGCAAACCAGTGGAAAACGAGCAAGCGGCTCACATGCTTCTTAGCTCTCTTCACTCGGGATATGTGTGGCTTAAAATGCGTCTCACCGCCAATAGGGATATAGTGTCCTTAAGGAAAGTCATCCAAGAGCTCCAAAAGACCTACTCTTGCAAGAAGGCTAACTTTTCCCTTAGACCAAGGAAGAAGGAGTTCAAAGACAAGAGGAAGATGCGCTGCTTCTATTGTAGTAACCCCGGACACTACAAAAGAGAATGCAGCAAGTATCTGAATGATGAGACGAAAGGAAAAGTAACCTCAACCTCAGGTATCATCTTAAACACTTGAATATAAGTAATTTTAAAAGGTATTAGATACCGGAAAATTGACTCACAATACACTCCTTTTTCAGGAACCAAGTGAGCGGTGCTTTTTCATGTGGAAATGAGTACACAAGTAGGATGAAGGTGATCTATCCAAGAAAACTTGTAATCTCATGTTTTGTCTAAAGACGTAGAACTTATTTAGTTTTATGCACCATACTTTTGATGTATTTCCGACGTTGGACGTCGTTTTCATCAACCAAGACTTTTGTTTTGATGTCTTGAATATATTTATGGAATGACACTTTCACGTGTTTTTAGACAAAATGTTTGATACCAATGCAAAGAAAGCTAAGACTACACCGTCTAGTTAAACTTACTTGTGGCATTGTCGTCTTGGCCACATTAACATCAAACGCATCAAGAAGCTTCTTCAAGAAAGTATTCTTGACTCATTTGATTTAGAATCCTTTGAGAATTGCGAAGGATGTTTATTAGGCAAGATGATAAAGCAACCATTCTCCAAGTTGGGAGAAAGGGCCGGTGACTTGTTGGGACTAATACACACCGATGTATGTGGGACAATGAGTACACCCGCAAGGATTGGTTATCGGTATTTCATAACCTTCACGGACGACTATAGTAGATATGATTATGTCTATCTAATGTCGCACAAATCTGAATTGTTTGATAAATTCAAGGAATTTCAGAACGAAGTTGAAAACCAACTCGGCAAGAAAATCAAAGCGCTTCGATCGGATCGAGGTGGCGAATATTTGAGCCAAGAATTCGATGACCATCTGAAAGAACATGGAATACTTTCAGAGTTGACACCTCCGGGAACTCCTCAATGGAAAGGAGTATCTGAAAGGAGGAATCGAACCCTGTTAGATATGGTCCGATCGACTATGGGTCTTAGTGAACTTCCAAAATCTTTGTGGGGACATGCACTTTTAACTGCGGCATTTACACTGAATCGTGCTCCGTCAAAGGCAGTGGAAAAGACTCCATATGAATTATGGACAAATAAACCTCCAAGGTTGTCTTTTCTAAAGATTTGGGGATGCGAAGCATATGTCAAGAAACTCATTTCTGACAAACTTCATCCGAAATCTGACAAGGTTTACTTTGTGGGTTATCCAAAAGAAACCAAAGGGTATTACTTCTACAACAAAATCCGAGAACAAAGTGTTTGTTGCTCGTGATGGTGTCTTTTTGGAGAAGGAGCATATCTCCAAAATGACAAGTGGGAGGAAAATCAAACTCGACGAATTTCGAGAGGAAGAGCAACAAGGACAAGTTGACAATCAAAGTGCTCACAAAGCATCTGTTGGCATTGGTCAAAGTCAAAATACGCAAAGTGAAACCGACAATGCAAATGCTTAGTCCATTACCCTACGTAGGTCAACTCGGCCAAGATTTCAACCTAACAGATATCTCGGTATTGTATTAACCAAAGAACAGGACATCCTAGTAGTGGATGGAGATGAGACGACAACCTACAAGAAAGCTATGACGAGTCCCGACTCTGCAAAATGGCAAGAGGCCATGAAATCCGAAATGGACTCCATGTTTGAAAATCAAGTATGGGACTTGGTTGATTTACCCGTAGGTTACACACCTATCGGATGTAAATGGATTTTCAAGATGAAAACCGACAAAGATGGAAATGTATTCATTTACAAAGCAAGGCTGGTAGCAAAAGGTTACAGGCAAATTCACGGCGTTGATTATGATGAAACCTTTTCTCCAGTAGCTATGCTTAAGTCCATTCGAATTCTTCTAGCGATTGCTGCATATTACAATTATGAAATATGGCAGATGGACGTCAAAACCGCCTTCCTCAATGGAATTTTGGAAGAAACTGTGTACATGACACAGCTGAAGGTTTTGTCGACCAGAACAATCCTAAGAAGGTATGCAAGCTTAAGAAGTATATTTATGGATTAAAGCAAGCAAGCAGAAGTTGGAATCTGCGATTTGATGAAGCCATCAGTAAGTTTGGTTTTATCAAGAATCCAGATGAGTCTTGTGTTTACAAGAAGGTCAGTGGGAGTGACATCGTCTTCCTAGTCTTATATGTCGATGACATTTTGCTCATTGGAAATAGCATTCCGTTGTTAGAGTCTGTAAAGGCTTGGCTCGGGAAATGTTTTTCAATGAAAGACTTGGGAGAGGCTCAGTACATACTAGGCATCAAGATCTATAGGGATAGATCAAAGAGGATGATAGGAATGAGTCAAAGTACTTACATCGATAAGATACTAGCTCGATTCCAAATGAAAGGAGCCAAGAGAGGGCACCTATCCATGTCACATGGCATAACCTTAAGCAAGAAGCAGTGTCCAAAGACACCTGATGAGCGAGAAAGGATGAGTCGTATTCCATATGCTTCGCTTATTGGATCGATCATGTATGCCATGATATGTACTAGGTCGGATGTATCGTATGCCTTGAGTGCTATGAGCCGATACCAATCAGACCCAAGATAGGCGCATTGGACTGCGACCAAGAATATTCTAAAGTACCTGAAAAGGAACAAGGATAAATTCCTGGTCTATAGCGGTAAAGATGAATTGGTTGTTGAGGGATATACCGACAAAAGCTTCCAGACAGACAGAGACGACTCCAAGTCACAATCCGGATACATATTCTGGCTCAATGGAGGAGCGTTTAGTTGGAAGAGTGCAAAGAAAAGCACAAACGCTGATTCTACAACTAAAGCAGAGTTCTTGGCAGCGTCTGAGGCAGCCAAGGAGGCAGTTTGGATTCGCAAGTTCATTGATGAACTTGGTGTTGTACCCTCCATCAAGGGTCCAATAGACCTTCATTGTGACAACAATGGAGCTATTGCTCAGGCTAGAGAGCCACGAGAACATCAGAAGGTCAAACATGTCAAGAGGCGATTTCACATGATTCGAGAATGGAAGACAAAGGGAGAAATCAGAATTTGCAAAGTGGGAACGGATGACAATGTAGCCGATCCACTTACTAAACCCTTGTCTCAAGTGAAGCACAACAAACAAATTGAGGCAATGGGAATCAAGCATGTCGCGAACTGGCTTTGATTTCCATATTATAATGTTTTAATTAAATTTTGGACAATGTTAATGTAAAGCACTATGATGAACCATTCAGTTTTTGGAGTAATTAAAATTTTTCATGCAATTTAATTCACTCCGTCTCTATTTAATTGTGGTTTAGAATTAAATAATGAATCCATTCGATTTTATTAAATATTCAAAATAGGGTATCAAGTCAATGGCTTGGATAAAGAAACACCTATTAAGTGAACATTGAATATTTTAATCGAAAATTATCCCTAATCAAGGTCATATTTTTTGTGGACGATTAATGACCATTAGAGATTAGTGTGTAGTATGATTTATAGCACCGTTTCTTGTGCTATGAGGATATAAATCATTTGCACATGTATTGGTTTAGAACCATACTGGATCGACCTATGAGAATACTTTAAGAGATTTAAAATCGTCATAAGTATTTTTCTCATTATTACGATCGGAACTCTTTTCCTTGACCATGAGTAGTGGGAGGTCTCTTGTTTGAGTACTAGTTCGCTTTGGTATCCGCCAAACGACTGCCGTAACTGGGGATTATAACGACAGATATCGGGCGGCTAGGTCCTCTCAGTAAGAGAAGCTACATTACAAGACTGGAAATTTCTCCCTAATAACAATAGGGAACATGTCTTTTTGTTTACAAGGCCTCTCGAAGAGCGAGACTGTGAAAATGCATGGCCGTGCTCAGATGGATTTTAGAAATCATCTGCTTATTGACAATCAAACTCAGATTTTGAGAAACACTTCTGGACGTAACAGAGATGACGAGTAATCTTACTCTGTAGTTCATGAAGAGACATTAAGAGACATAGGAAAGGGGATATACACTATATACACACTTGTCCGGAAGGACAAGTGGGAGATTGAAAGAAATGGTGTCCTTCGAACAAGTTATTATTCTGATAGCGGGTTCAGAATTATTAGAAAGCTAATATATTCGGTAAGGTCAAGTGATCGGAATGCTTGGGTGGAGGCCGCTTCCGATCAGTAATAATAATATAATTAATATTACAGCTTAATCTTGACTGAACCCTTTGGGTCACACCCAAGCAAAATATACGAACCGACTAGACGAATTAATTTGGAAGAAATTAATTCGTCGCCTGAGTGTTAAATATTTAGACGTCGGTAATTCGAGCTTGGAGCGTCGAAACCGATCGTCGGAAGTCGAGTCAAAAATAATAAAAAGACGAGACGCACAAAATAATAATAAATCGACAATATTCCCAAAATACCCCTAGCATCGGAATGCCCCGAGCATCCGAATGCTAGGGGCAAAAATGTCCAAGCTTAGGTGGCTAGCAAGCGCACCAAGCCGAGCCTAGCATGGCTGGCTAGGTGCGTGCTAGCGCACCATGCTAGCAGCCACGCATAGCAGCAGCTACCAGCCGTGTGCACGTGGTGCGTGCAACAGCTAGCTGCCGCAAGCTAGGCGTGCTAGCAACGCACGCACTAGCAGCCACGCACAGCAGCAGCCCGCATGTTAGTGCGGGGCTGGGCTCGGGCTGGGCTCGTGGCTGGGCCATAGGGCCGGTCACTATGGGGAAGCTTGAGGAATATTGGAGCAAGTGGGTAAGGACATGTGGCACAAGGAGAGTATTGAGTGGGGAGCAAGTATGGTCCCCTACTCTCCATATGGTCCTCACCAACCCATTTCACATGGTAATGCCACTTGTAGATTTATTATTAGTTTGCAATTTTAATTTAATTTAGCTTTAAATTAATTTGTGGAATTTCATGATCCCACATTGATGGGATAGAAATTCCCACTCATACTTTCCTCTATAAATACCAACCTTTGTATATGGAGTAAAGTGCTTGAGTGGGAGTTAGAAAGAGCATTCCATATTTTGGGAAAAACTCTTAAACTCCATTAACACTTGGGTTTTGGTCGGACCTTGCTAACTCCAAGGTAGCGGAACTAAAAAGTCGTGTTCGTCCTTTGTGGGTGGATACCGTGGGAGGCACGACATTTGCGGTGCTCAAGGCTTTCAAGTAAGAGCCCGTTTTGAGAGGGCGATTCTCGCTTCAAGGTATGATTGGTTCTTCCTTTTTCTTGTGTTTATTTATTTATGCTTTATGGTTTTATTAATTACGAGTGGTTCCCTGGGTCGGGGTTGTTTCCGCGGTGAGTCGGACTTACCAAACCCCAACAAACCAAACCAAAGTAAACTAATATATCATATTAAACTAAACCAAACCAAACTACCATTTTATATTTTAAATTAAACTAACATATTTCTAAAAAAACTAAACTAAATTAAGATACTTTATATTAAAAAAAATTAAGCTAAAACACATTATATTAACATAAACTTAACTAAACTACATTATGTTAAACTAAACTAAACCGAACTAACATTGTTTTTTTTAAAGAGAAATGAGCAATTAATTAATTATAAGAGATGACCAATGTGACTAAATTAACCAAACTAACCTACATACATACATTATAATTAAAACCCAAGACACTGTCTAATAACCAAAGTAACATACACACATACATTATATTAGGGTTTGTTATGTAACTAACCTTTCGATCTGCACTTGTTTTGAACAATTAAACCAACAAAATTGTACAAGTCCTACAAAAAATTAAAAATAAATAAAATAATTAAGGGTTTATAAGTAAACAAAGTTAAATTGAAAAATAAGGGGGGAAGCAAAGGACAACTTACTGAATTTTCAGCCAATAATAATGTAGGTACTTCAGTCACGGCGAGGGGATGGAGGTGTGGCGCAGAGACTGCGTGTGGTGGTTAAAGGTTAGCCGGTGGTGGTTTTTTGGCAAAATTAAAAAAAAAACCAAAACTTAGAGGGCAACACTTACCTAGACGCGGCAGTTGCGTCGCCGAAAACAACCACGGCCAGGTGGTTCAGTCACGTCGAGGGGACGGAGGTGCGGTGCAGAGGCTGCGTTGTGGTGGTTAAATGTTAGCCGGTGGTGGTTTTTTTACAAAATTAAAAAAAAAACAACTTAGAGGGAAACACTTACCTAGACGCGGTAGTTGCATCGCCGGAAACAACCAAGGTCGTCAACCAAACCTCTTCCTCGACAGCTCTCTCTTCCTCCTTCTCTTTCTCTTTCTCTTTTTCTTTCTCGTTCTCTTTCTCCTCTCTCTTTCTTTCACCCTTCTTTCTCTCTTTCGTTCTCGGCGGCGGGTGTGCGTCGACGGAAGGCGTCACCGTCGCCGGCGAAAGTTTAAGCGCCGCCCTCTACTTCTCGCTCCTTCTCTTTCTCTCTCTGCAACAATTCGTCTTTCCCCCTTTTTTTAGGTCAAGCCACGAGTTTTAATTTTCAAAATTAACACAGACATTTTGACGGACAAAAATTCCGTTGTAATATTAAAATTCCGACGGAATATTCCGTCACAAATTACTTTACGACGGATTATTCCGTCGGAGTTTTATTATTACGACGGAATTTTTGTCCGTCGGAAAATTTACGAGGGAAAATGCGTCGTAATTCAAATTTTCCGTCGCATAATTGCGGCGAAACGTTTTCCGTCAAAAATTTTCATTTTTGCGACGGAAAAACAGGTCCGTTGCAACTATTCCGTCGCTATTTAGCCTATTTCTAGTAGTGGACCAAGCCTTTACCTTACCCTACAACGCCTTGACCAAATTTGAGAAGAGGAAGCCTTCTTATACACTTGAGATTAACGGTCAAGGTGAGGTTCAACCACCTCACCCTTCACCACAACCCCATCAATCTCCCCAAGACCATTCCCCCCAACACCATTCACCACACTGCCCACCACCTCCACCCTTCACCTATGGCATACTCACTTCCTCGGTCGACTATAACGTCGACCCCAATGCCCCTTATGACTTTTCGGCTTTTAGGAGCCAATTGGACCGTATAGAGATGGGGCAAGGGAGAGTAGAGGGCATGGTGCAAAACTTAGATTCTAGGTTAAGCACCTTGGATAATCGGGTAGGACACATAGAGAGGAACCTTGGGAGGGGTCTATACCCCATGTACGATGATTATGCACGCCGAGGGGCTATCCCCCCCGAGGCATTAGTTCCCGAATGGTTCCAATACCCCCAAGGAGGGTATTCTCACCCAGAGTATTTGGTACTTATGTGGACTACTCTTCAGTCAATGGATATGGGGGTGACGCTCCTTTTGGGGGTATGGGGGGAAATGTGAACCCTAACTACTTTGCAGGTGGTTCGGGTTATGGTGGTGCTGGAACGAGCCAGGGTGGTACCGGCTCGAGCTATGGAGGAGGGTGCAAGAGGATGGATGATGATGAGGAGTAGCTTCTCCTAGCTACCTTCCCAAGTCAATGAGGGCATTGCTTGATTTGTCTTGGGGGGAGATTTCTTGTATATATGGTAACTTTCTTTCTCTCTTCTCTATTTATTGCTTTCCTAGTGTAGTTTTTATTGCTTTCCCTTATGAAAAACAATACAAAAAAATTTGAAAAACAAAAAAAATCAAAAATACGTTCCAATGAATTGTAATTCATGCTTCCCTGTGTCCCATACTTAGAAAATATTGTTTTGATTCTTGGTATATGATAACGAGCTTTGTGACTTTGTTGATCATGATTTGATGTTTAATTGTTTGGATTCCTAAACATGCGTCAATTTTGCCAACTATTTGTGAATATAGTGCTTGACTAGTTGATTTGGTTAAGAATGTGTGATAGTTTCTGGTATGTCAATGAATTTGAGTATTGGTTTGAAACTATTAGTAATGTTTGTATAGCTCAATATTATGCACCTTGAGGAGGACGGAGGCTTTTGTTCTCTTAGGAAGCCTTCAGACGATATTAGATACATTTGTTCCCTTCTTGTTACCCATGTTGTTGCTTGTGCCCTTCTATTGTTTATTCAGCCACATTACAAGCCTATATGAGCCCCATTGGTTACTAGTCCCAAGCTTGGCTTAGGGGAGCTATTAGTTGGTGAAGTGAGGGAGTTGTTATGTGCACATTATTTGCACAACGTGGGGATAAAAGAAGAGTGATTGTTCTTTGATTTTATGATTGGAAAATATTGATATGTTGTGTTACAAAGTTGAAATTTCCAATATGAGGTAAAAAGAAAAAAAAGAAGAGCAAAGGAAAAAAGTTGTTTCATATGTTCAAATGTTCTATTTGAAGGTTGTTCAAGAAGGAAAAAAAAGAAAAAAATTCAAAAGAAAAAATAAGAGTTCAAGTTTGAAAAAAAAAGAATAAGTGGTTCAAAGTTTGTTTTAAATTCACTCTATTCCATATTATCATATCTTGTGAGTGAATATGTAAGTGTTGGGATTGTGTTGTATATATGATTGTTTGGTGAACTTTTGTGGAGCTGAGTTGTGATTGGAGATGTTTTGGTCATCACTTGTTGTGACCTTGGATTTTATTAGGATATGGCCCCCTTAAGCATGGCTTTACTCTCACATTTTCCCAAATTTATCGTACCCTTTACCCTAGCCTTACATTACAAGCTTTAAAGACCTTCTGACCTTTGTGCATAGAGTTGTATGAATGTGAAAGTGTTGTTTATCAATGCAAGTTATGACTTGACATATTTCGAGTCAACTAGTAGGTTGAGCATTCATTGTTTTGAACACACGAGAGTGTGAGATGGGAGGGCATTGTTCACAAATAAAGGGGTTGGTTGGAGAGCGATCGAGTACATCTTTTACTCGCCACATAAATGAGATTTGAGTGTGTGAGCACTAATCTTGAACTCTATATGCTCATGTGGTTTGCTTTACTTGACAATTGTTGGGGATGAATGATAATTAGATGAATGAGATTGATTGACATTGAAGCATGTTCATTAGATTTATCTTGAATCGTTTGTGCTTGACTTTGTTTATTGGGATGAGGCATGTTTTATATGTTCATTGATGAGCTCTTTGCTTAGGGACAAGCAAAGGTTTGGCTTGGGGGAGTTTGATATATCCAATTGATATAGTGTTTTACCCCCGTCCCACGGTCATAATTAGTAGTGTTTTTGAGTCTTTAGAGCCACTTTTATTACTAATTTGTGTTTTCTAGTGTTACAGGAAATTGCACTTTTGGAGCATTTTCCCGGGTTTTCATTGATCAACTACGGAAGATAGAAGGACACGACCACTCTTGAAGCCCAGGATCGGTGAAAGCCGGTGATTAAGGGCTCGGTATGAGATACCGGGGCTATTGGAACGATTAATCAAGACCCGATGAGGAAATCCAGATTGGGCCGAGGAATTGAGCCCAATCGAAATCCAAGCCTCGAAGAAGAAGACCGGTCCCGATCGGGCAAGCATACGCCCTATTGGGCGGATGCGCGCAGAAGAACCCTCAAGGAAGAGGCGCGCCCGATCGGGTAAGCGTAAGCTCGATCGGGCGCAGCATACCAGCAGGGCGTTGTAAAAAAAGGCGGGCCCGATCGGGCGGCCCTACGCCAGATCGGGCGCGTGTTTTTCTTAGAGCTGATTAGATTAATTTTAATTTTTGTTTTGAGAAAGGTTTATGTACGAATTATGTACGTAAATTCTAATTACCTTCTTCTTTAGATTTTCTCTCTCTACTTAGGATATTTCTCTCTCTTAAATTCTCTCTCAACTTTTGTTCTTAATTACTTTCATTAATCCAGATTTCTTTTGGTAACAATTTCTTCTCTCTTAATTTTAGTTATTTTATTTACTTCTTTGATTATGTCTTGTTTATTTATTTGATCAGTTTAGTTATGATGATGCTTGAGTAGTTTTATTTCTAGGGTTTATGGGGATCTAATAAATGATATGAAGGGGTAATTTTGTGATAGTTAATTATCAATGCCTGGTTAATTTCCTATTGATTGATTTAATGCTATGAAATTAGGTTTGGCAAGATTTAATTGTATGAGTTTAGTAATATTAATTCGAGATTCGACAGATGAGAATTGATGTTTAGGCTTAGTTTCAATAGGCGGATTAATTTATAAATGGTTAAGTCGAGATTCGACATATGAGATTTAATACCAGTAAATAAATATGTGATTATAATACGTAGCGAAAGCCCTTTATAATCTGATTAATCAATTCTTGATGACTGCTTATTATGATTTGCCCTGGAATATTGTTTATTAGTGAACCTATGCCCCAGGTCTTTTAATATTTAATATCTCCCTACTTTATTTACTTCGATCTTATTCCTCGTAGTATAGAATTTATTTACAACAATATTGGTTACTTTTATGATTTAGATTATAATAATTAATTATGAGTAGAAAGACTTGTTTCCATGTGGAGTTCGACCCTACTTCCCTATCTACTTTAGTTAGAGGACTTAGGTAATTACTTTTGATTAGGGGATACGACTTTACCCTGTCAGGGGGTGTGAATAATAAGCAATGTAATAAGGTGAAGTGCATATTGTAGTTATTCAGCTATTAGCTGGATAATAAGGTGAAGTGCATATAAAGACTGTTTTTTGGGAGTTCCAAGTAAGGTACAGTTCATTATCCGGTGGTTATTCGGCTATGAACTAGACATTAAGGTGAGGTGCACATCCCAAGTTATTATTCAGTGGATTTTCAGGTGTCTTCGCATGCTACTTGACCTTGTACTTGAAGGTGTTGTGCTCTGATGTTGCCATATATAAAGGCCAGTTATGCTACGGTGTCTAATTATCAAAACAGAGGCATTAAAAAGAAAAAAGGGGGAAGGGTGAAAGGAAAATATAGGAATTTGGTAAGAAAATATTAGATTATGTTCGATTATTATGCTATAAAATGTGCACTGATTTTACTCAAATTGCTCAGCATAGTACAAACACAATATTGTAATAAATCTTGATGTATAACACTTGACATAACATGGAAAATGGACTGAATTTATTGACACTCAAAGAACAAATTCATTGATAACACAAAACTTTTACTGATTTGGACTTTCAATATGGACTTTTGATAATTGTTATTTGTCTGATGTAGTGTTATTCTTGTTTTAAATTGAATTGCTTTATACATTATTCTAGTTGTTAATTGCTTAGTTTGGATTTCAAGGGTTTATGGATGGACAGATTCAATAATTTATTAAATTATTCTGTTCTTGATGTTTCCGTTTGCCATTCATGTGATGTTTTGATATTTGTTTAGATTAGGCATATTTTGTTTTATTATTTGGGTTGCTTTGCTTAGGAAAGGAATTTAAAATCATTGATCTTTTGAATTATATTGTTTTTTGTTGTTATATGTTATGCAAGGAATTTTGTTAGACTGATTATGCTTTTTTTTTTCTTTTTATTGTACTGATTATGGTTATTGTTCTGGTTTTTTTTTGTTATGTTTTGTTTTGCTAATTCTAGTTATTGAGTCTGAAATTCTAAAATTTCAATTCTGTTGTTATGTTTCTTAAACAATTTTGATGTACTAATTATGGTTATAGCTCAAGATTTTTTTTAAAATGTTTGATTAATTTGTTCTTTGTTGTTTCTGGTTGTTTGTGAAGGTATCCAGCATCTAGGAGTGCTGTTTTCTGGTGCTTCAGAACTTGCTATATGTATTTGTGGTTCCTTGTTTGTTCTATTTTTTAGATGAAATTAAGTCTAATTATGTTGGAGTATATTTTATTCTGCTTTTTGTTTTTTTTTGTTGTAGTGTTCTTAAGGTGTTAGGAGGTCTTAGTTTGTTTGCTGTTAATAATTATACATGTGTGGTGATCATATTGTTGTCAATGGAGTTATTTGAGGTAATGTGTGTTAAGGGTGCTCTGAGGTTTATATAGTGATGACATTGGTGTATGTAAGAGTATTGGTAAGGTGTTAGAGTTGCAGCGTAGATTTTTTAGTTGTTTAGGTGTTGTTTTGTAGTAGCTTAGCTTCTGATGGTGTACATTGATCATGACCACAGGTTATGGGGCCAGAGCCGTTGAAAGTTGCCATTTCTTTTCAATGCTTGTTAAATCAGGTTATTGATTTCCTGAAGTTTGCGCCACCTACTTATCGCTTAACATGATTCTGGGAATGTTGTTGATCATTCTCTTGTGACTGATTGTATCCTCTCCCCTTATACATTTGATGGTGGCCCTGTTGTGACCCTGGATGCTTCCCATGAAAATGCTGCTAAATAAGATGTTCGCTTTTTGCGAGCAGAATATGGATTGCAGATTGATGATTTAACTACAGAGGCTATGTACAAGCTTGATTTGTGTGCTTTTCTATATGAGATGAAATGCATTACATTGAAAAAGCCTTCATCAAAGGGTGTGGCTAAGTGGCCTGTTCCATCAGCCAAGACTAATGGGGATAAGTGCATATGCATTGACTACATAGATGTGTTGTGTGTTTTGGTTGCTGCAACTGAAGCCAGGGTTTCTGGTGTTGAGGTTGCTGAGCTTGCTGCAGGGAAGTGAGTGTCTTGGTTGACAGTATATTTTTGTGATGGTGTTGGTATGGAATGTGTTTATAGTGCTTTGTCCAGTACTTGCAAGGGTGCAAAGCAAGATGCTGCTACGCGGGCTGTCAAGAATTTGCGTGTTCGTTACAATGTAGACATAGTGGACCTGAATTATGGAAAAGGGGGTTTATTCTGGTATTAGGTGTGTATTGGCTGAGGAGAGTTACATGTCAGTTAGGGAATGTGCACTTGGAAAGCAAGGAGAGTTGCATTTAGCTCCTTATATTGGTGGGGGTGACTGTCTCACACCTCAGTCTGGCTATCATAGGATTCCAATTCCTTCATTGCCTCCAGCAGCTCCTTCGAAACCAAAGGCTACTTCTTCGTTTGGCCAACATGCTGATGCATGCTCTGCCCCAGTACCTGATGGCTTATTTGTTCCAGTTCTAGATGACTTAAAAACTGTGTTTAAGCGCAGGAAGATATAGATTAGTTTGGTTTGGAACTTGTAGTTCAGCTAAGAACCTGTAGTGTTTAATCTAAGAGTCTATGCTATGTTGACGTAGTTTTGTTGTTTGAATATTCAATTGCTAAGTCATCTCAGCTTGCTTTTGCCTTTTCTTGTAATGTTAGCTTATGGGATGTAATATTATGGTCTAAGACAATATGTTTATATGCAATGCAATGCAGTTTGATTGAATGAAATTAATTATGTTAGCCTTATGTTATTTATGGCTTGTTGTACTCTTTGATTATTATCATGCTATACATATTACTTACTGGTTCTTTAATTTACATATTGTTATAACTTTTAAATTTTGCTAACTTTGCAGAATACATGCTAACATTAATCTATTACATTTCAAGTTGTTGGCTCAGTACATCATTACATTGGTATGATTTTGGCATGTGACTATGTGTGGTAATGAAATGGTTAATAAGAGATTACAAAAATGAATTTGCAAATTTCATAGAAAAATTGTTTAGAAATTATAATTTCTATGTAAATGATTATTTCTCAAGTTATGTAAGAATACATGACAGATAAGGCTAAAAATTATGGGAATTATGTAAGGCAGCGTGATAGCAAACGTTCACTTGCAATTGATGCTCTTTCAAAACCAGGTGGAATCAGGTTGGGATGGGTTATTAAATTTGTATCATTATATGTTAAATGTATTCAAGCCGAAATTATAATTACATGTTTACTATTGTTAGAGATAGTTAGGTGGTTGACAACAGTGCAAACAAGGCGTGTACAAATAGTGGCAAGAAAAATATAAATTCCAAAGCAGCTCCTAAGCAGCTTACCTCAAGGAAATCCAGTGAGCATTTTTGTTTGACTCTGCTGTTAGTTAAATTTTGAATTGTGTAGCCATTGCTAACCTATATTTTCTAATAGAGGGAGCAAATGTTGGGGATAGTCAGGCAGTCGACAATAGTGCCAAGAAGGCATGTACTAACACAGGCAAAAAAAAGGCATATTCAAAGCAAGATCTTAAACAGTTTTCTCCAAGGAAAGCAAGTGAGCATCTTTGATTGATTGTGCAATTTTATAAATTAAAATTGGATTGTGGTTTGTTTGATAGTGTTAGCCTTTTTTATTTATAGAAGGAGCAATTTTTGCTGTTACTTACTTAGAACCAATAAATGGAATATCAGTGAAAAATTCTGTAAGGTTGTCACAGTTATATTTAATATTGGAATTAGCTTATGAAATTTACGTGTTCTTCGTCTTATTGTTGTGTTTATATTTGTGAGGATAGTGAGATTGGTGAGAGCAGTGCGCAGGGAGCACTTAGGAACCATGCAAAAGCAGAACAGCCTAAGGAGCAAAAGAAAAAAAAAAAAGACATCTGCTCCAAAAAAAAAAGAGTATGCAGTTTAGTTGGTTGTTTTTTTTAACTAATATACCATCTAAATTAGGTAATTTTTTATCTCAAAATATTGCTTTCAGAAGAACCATCTGCTGTCATTGGCTAACCACTTCCATCAGCTCCTTTACAGATGGAGACTCCTCATTTTTATCTTAAATGCGGATCTAAGAAGTTTTCGTATTAATGGCTTCATTGTTGTTATGGGAATGGAAGTATTAGGATTGCTACAAATGATTTCCCTCCTGAACTTCATCGACTCTTTACATCCCAAGACGAGGATGCATTGCATTTAAGGCAATATGTTCACATGTATAATAATTTGTTTGCATTCTGCTCACTTGGAGGTGATTATAATGCTAAAACTGAAAAAGGAATTTACGTCTTCTTGCTGCATGGTCAGATCTATCACAATTTGCCTGGTTTACTTCCTGAAGATAAAATGCCTAAGTAGTTGCAACTTTATTTTTATGATGCCCAGTTTATGCATAGAACAAAATTTTTTCCTGAGGTTAGGAGGGATATAGTAGACATACTTATGCGTGTTACAAGTGCAAATATGTATGCTCGATTCTTCAAATCATTACGAGAGCTTACTGTAACTCACAATACACAGATTGTCATTAATCAGAGCACGGTAATAGACCAAAGAATGTGTAATGCACCTTTAACTGATGAGGTTGATGCTATATGGCCAGATAGCATGTCTTCAAGTGATTATAGTAGCCCACATATAATTGTATCAGGAAAATCTACTAGGAAGCATCGGATATATCACTAGTATGGATGCTATGACCCATTACAATACCCTCTTCTTTTCCCATATGGTGACTGTGGCTGGACTCAGGGTTTGCGGAAGACTTATACAAGTACACAGAAAAAAGGCTTTAATGGATGTTAGTCCTGTTTCTTCGTGCGCTGTGCATTCAGAAGATGGTTTATTAGAAGAATAGGCTAAGCGTAAGTCTTTAGTAGAAACTTATTTATTTAATTTATTCAACTTTCATGTATGCATAAGTTCACAACTTAGCTTATGTGACATCGTTTTAGGCAAACAGGCACGGCAGACTCTTCAGGCACCTCTAACAGGCATAATTCTGCCAGAGAATACTATGCTTACATGTTGTAGATCAAGCCAGGGAACATGCTTCTTCTTGGAGGTCGTTGTTTCCAACAATACATTGTTGATATGTATGTTAAGATTGATACTAGACTTGATTTTTTTTAGAAGGAATCAACAAACAATTAGAGCAAATATGTATCAGGGCATTCTGGATACTATTGATGATGGGGAGAAAAGTGCAAACAATATTGGCCGACAAGTTATTTTGCCACCATCTTTCATAGGTGGGCATCGTGATATGAAGAAGCGGCATTTAAATGCTTTGGCACTTGTTCAGCGGTTTGGCAAGCCTGATCTTTTTGTCACTATGACATGTAACGCTAAATAGCCAGACATAACAGCTGAATTTGCTGATACTGAACTACAGCTGATCGTCCAGATGTTATTGCTCGTGTATTTAGAAGTAAGCTAATTGCATTGAAGAAACAAATCACAGAAGAACATGTTTTTGGGAAGGTTGCAGCTATAGTATATGTTGTAGAGTTCCAAAAAAGAGGTCTGCCACATGCCCATTTTCTTATTATCTTAGACCATGGGTATAAGCTTACTCGTCCTTCAGATTATGATAATTTTTTTAGTGCAGAAATTCTTTCTACTGAATCTCCTCAGTTGCGTGAAATTATATTAAAGCGCATGATGCATGGTCCCTGTGGTAGTCTAAATCCAAAGTGTGGATGCATGAAAAAGAGAGTTAAGGATGATTTGGTTTGTAAATATAATTTTCCCAAGTCATATGTAGAAGAAACCACTACTAATGAGGATGATTTTCCATTGTATAGAAGGCGAAACACAAGAGAGCATGTTAGGATTCGTGGTGCTAATCTTGATAATCGATGGGTAATCCCATATAATCCACACCTATCTTTATTATTTGAATGACATCTAAAAGTTAAAGTGTGTTCTAATATTCAAGTAGTGAAATATCTGTATAAGTATGTCTATAAGGGCCAAAATCGTGTTTCTTTTAATTTTGATGGAGAAGGTAGTGAAGGTGTTGATGAGATTAAGAATTTTCAAGCTGGTAGATGGGTTTCTCCATGTGAGGCAGCTTGGAGAATATTTGGGTTTGATTTGTTTGAAATGACTCCTTTTGTCATTTTGTTACCAGTGCACTTGCCAAATATGCAGATTGTTTACATGAGGTCTCGTGAACAGCTTGAATCAGTTGTTGGAAATGAAAAAAGAAGCAAAGCTGCTTTGACGGAATTTTTCACCAAAAATGCATCCCTGCCTGGAGGCAAAGGTCTTCGATATACTGAAATGATTGCAGCATACAGATGGGATAGCAGCAATAAAGAGTGGGTTAAAAGAACCTATAAAAAAAATAATGTTAGTAGGATGGCTATTGTGGTTCCTTCAGAAGGTGAGCGTTTCTATTTGCGCTTATTTCTTGGTAAAGTTATAAATCCTATATTATTTAACCATCTAAAAACTGTTGATGGGGTTTTATACTCAACGTTTCAAGAGGCTGCTATTAAGCACGGGTTGTTACAGGAAGACAGTGCAACCACTTCTTGTGTGAAGGAGGCATCAGAAGCCCAAATGCCTTCAGCAATGAGGCAACTCTTTGCAACCCTGTTAATATTCTTCCAACCAAGTAATCCAAATGTGCTTTGGTTGCGTGTTTATAGCTCATTGTCTGAAGACTTCAAGCATAAGTATCCAAACTGCCCATCTAAAGTTAAGAAATTGACTGTGAAGGAGTTAGAAAGCAGCTTAGAAGCCATGGGAATGTCGTTGGAATACTTTGAATTAGGTCATTTGGTAGATGAAGCGGATGATGGGATTCGTGCGACAAGAGATATTGTAGATGCTTTAGAAGCACCTATTCCTCTAGAATGTCTTGATTGTCGAGATAAATTAAATGCAACTCAGGCAACTGCATTTAACATCATTATGTATCATATTCAAGATGGCAAACCAGGATGTTTTTTTGTGGATGGACCTGGGAAAACTTTCTTGTACAATGCTTTATATGCTGCGTCTGGCAGGAAAAAAAAGTTCTTCCTACAGTAACATCAGGTATTGCAGCATCTAATATTTCTTTTGGCAGAACAACACACTCAAGATTTAAGATACCATTAGATTCTAAAACATCACTTACTTGTGATGTTCCTAAGCAAGGAAGTTTAGCTGCTTTAATAAAAGAAGTTGTTCTTTTCATTTGGGATGAGGCTTCAATGGCACATCAAGAAAACATTGAATCCTTAGATCTATTGGTTCAAGATCTTTGCTTGTTATCCTGATAACCCTTTTGGTGGGAAAGTAATTGTTTTTGGAGGGGATTTTAGGCAGGTGTTGCCTATTTTTCCTCGTCGTACACAAAAGGAAGTTGTTGGTGTAAGTGTAGTTAGTTCCTACAAATGGCCTATTTTGACAAAATTCCAATTAACAGAAAATATCAGAGCTAAAGAAGATCCACTGTATTCAGCTTTCTTGCTTGCTCTTGGAAATGGACAATTACATTCAGTTGAAAATTCCTATGTTCAGCTTCCACAGCACATTGTTAATTACTATGATGTGAATGATGATCCTGTTCCGATGTTGGCTGTTGGAATTTTCCCTTAAATTTCTGAGCCTGGGTTTGATAGCAATATTTTTAATGAACGTGCAATTTTTACGCCTGTGAATGAGGATGTTGATGCCATTAATGAATATATGATTGGGATGTTTCCTGGCACATCAACTATGTATGCAAGTTATGATTCAATACTTGATGATATAGTTGTACACTATACCCTACTGAATTTCTCAACACGCTTTGTTCGGGAGGAATGAGTCCTCACCTGCTTGAACTGAAGATAGGAAGTCCTGTTATTTTACTACGCAACTTAGCACCTTCTAAGGGCATGTGTAATGGCACTCGTCTTATTTGTAAACGATTTCTTCCTAATTCTATTATTTGTGAAATAGTACTAGGGAATTATAAATGGACTTTATATTTTGTTCCACGGGTTAACTTAAGACCATCGTCTTCTTGTAAGTATCCTTTTCAGTTTGAACGCAAGCAATTCCCACTGAAATTAAGTTTTTCTATGACAATAAACAAGTCTTAAGGGCAAACACTAAGCAGAGTATTGATATACCTGCCACAACCATGCTTTTCTCATGGTCAGTTATATGTGGCTCTTTCTTGTGCCAAGAAATCTAATAAGGTTTTTGTCTATACAACTCAACCACCAGCAACCTGTACTAGAAGCAGTGTCAAGAATATCGTATCATATGATGTGTTACGGTTAGCTATTATTATTATTTCAAATGGTACCTCGTAAGTTAACTTATATTTATTATAATATCTTTCTTGCATCTACAAATTTGATCATTTTAAGATTTTTATTCTTTTCTTAATATATTGACTTAATCTTACTTCTTGAATTTGTAGACATTATTAGGTTGATTTGTGAACATGACTTATTTGGTGAGGCTATTGCATTTTACAGGTTGGCTTGTAATACTTGAATTTATTTCAGAAATATGCTACCTATTTTGGTTACATTTGTAATAGTAAGTTTAGCCAAGTGATATTAAATGGTGTATTTGCTCATGATATGTATATTATTTGTATTTGACCTATTATATATTTATATTTATCTCTTTAATAATGTTAGTGTGTAAATGTATGTTTATTTGTCACATAATATTATATATTTAGTTAGCTTCTTGAAATGGTAATACACTATATACAATAAAATATAAATGAAGTACTATAATATTAACATTATAATTGTAAAATATTTTATTTAATTATTATGGCAGAAAAGTCTAAATCAAACTAATCACATGTCTCAACAAAGTTTATTAAAGTCGAGATTACTTGTAATTTTGGAGAACCTGAA